>NC_084593.1:8282792-8490633 GCF_033807715.1 Cololabis saira | reverse complement strand
CAACGATACCGATTTGATTCCGACACATTGTGCAAATACACCTAATGTCACTGGAAAATTTAAAACAATTGGTGTACAGTATTTTAGATAGTTTAAGGGCCAATCCCAATACACCCCCTACTTTCTACCACTAGCCCTCACTCACTACCACTTGGATTGGGACAACACTTGCTACGTCACTGCGTGGTTTACGTTCGGGTACGTAAGCGACTGCGTAGTTACGTTTGCACATACGCCACACCATATCAGGAAGCCCAGAGTTAAAAGCTGTTTTAATTTCCGCTGTAGCGCTGTTAATGTGCCACTTTATTAAGTTTTAATATTTTTTTCAGGCGTAAAAGTAACCGTTAAGATCCCCAACCTGGGCTCAGTTTATCCAAATAACGCCTGTTAAGAAATTTGATCAGATGTTTTCGGGGATGAGAAGAGCCGCCGGCGATTTATGGTTCCGCGTTAAATCGACGCAGACCCTATGGCGTAGGTTACGCGGCGACGCGCACCGTACAGCGCATTTTCATTTGAGAATCGATTTTAGAGCATACAGATCTGGTATCTGAAGTATCGATATTTCAGTATTGATCCACACATCACTACTTCAAGCCAATTTCTTGCGAGATTGCAGCAGAAAGACGCACGAGAGATGCAACATATGAGGTCAGTATCTGTTAAATTGAAATAAGCTCTTTAAATGAACCAACATTAAAAAATGTACCTCAACGTATTTGGCATACTGTACTTCCAAACGGCATTTAATAGGTTAGTTTAGCTTCATTTAATGCAATAAATCCTGATCTTCTGCAAACATATCAAGAGTTGCCACACTTTGTTTACTTTATTTCCAGTAAATTTACACTGTAAGAAGATGTTTCCCCCATCAGGAAATTCAGACTTTTTCTCCAGTATGTTGTTTTTTCTTTTTTTTTTTTACATCTTCCCGTGATGTTTCTTTGTTGTAAACAGATCCGACACTCGTTTGTCAAAGCGACATCATCGTATTCGTCTCACGTGTACGGGTGAACATCAGCTCAGGCTTGTCTGATATCTACGGAAGAGTATTAGGGCCAGGCAGGAGAAAAATAAAAATAATATTTTAGAGGAGGAACACTTTTTTTTCATTATGCATTTCGAGAAAAAAGTCGAAAAGTCGAGATTAATGTTGAAGTAGAATTTCGAGAAAAAAGTCGAAATGTTGAGAAAAGTCAAAATTTCGAGAAAAGTCAAAATTTTATGAATAAAGTCGAAATGTTGAGAAAAAAGTCGAAATGTTGAGGAAAAAGTCAAAATTTGGTGAGTAAAGTCGAAATGTCGAGAAAAAAGAAAAAGTCGAGATTAATGTTGAAGTACAATTTCGAGAAAAAAGTCAAAATGTTGAGAAAAAAGGCAAATGTTGAGAAAAGTAAAAATTTCATGAATAAAGTCGAAATGTTGAGAAAAAAGTCGAAATGTTGAGAAAAAAAGTTGAAATGTCAGGAAAAAAAGTCGAAATGTTGAGAAAAAAGTCAAAATTTCCTGAATAAAGTCGAAATGTTGAGAAAAAAGTCAAAATTTTGTGAATAAAGTCGAAATGTCGAGAAAAAAGAAAGAAAAGTCGAGATTAATGTTGAAGTACAATTTCGAGAAAAAAGTCAAAATGTTGAGAAAAATCAAAATTTCATGAATAAAGTCGAAATGTTGAGAAAAAAGTCAAAATGTTGAGAAAAAAGTCAAAATGTCAAGAAAAAGTCAATATTTTGTGAATAAAGTCGAAATGTCGAGAAAAAAGGTCGAAAAGTCGGGATTAATGTTGAAGTAGACTTTCGAGGAAAAAGTCGAAATGTTGAGAAAAAAGGCGAAATTTCGACTTTTTTCTCTTGACATTTCGTCTTTTGCGTGCACAATAAAAAAAATCTTCCACTCTCAAATTTTTTTCTCTTGCCTGGCCCTAATACTCTTCCGTAGATATCTCCCAAAGCATCACTGGCTCCAAAATTCCAGCAACGTTTTCCAGTCCCTTAAAGGTCGACTCCGGCCTGAAGCGAGGCGGTTTCCGTCGCCGTGGACGCGCCGCCGGCTCCACAGGAGCGCTCTGTGATCCCCACAACGACACATTCAGCTCCCGTAAACAGCCTGTTTGCTCTCGGTCAGCCGGCGCTCCCTGGAGCCGAGCGGGGAGGGGGAAAAGCTGACTCCCGCCCCCGTTTGGGTCAACATGGGGAACCACGCAAGTGACTAAACAGAGTGGACTAATCATCAACAAGTGACAGAGAGGTCGACATGTGGGAAGTGGCCGGGGGACTTGTGGAGCAGTTGGGTCCTAAAACTGAAGCGATGAACTGTTCATTTGACAACAACGCACAGTGTTCTCAAGCAAGAATGTTGAAAACACACCTTGTTTTTGTCCTGGACGACAAGAACCTTTCCGGGCTGGCTCGTCGACCACTGCACCTGAACAAAAACAAAAAAAGAAGAAAAAAATGAGAGAAAAAAACCCTAAAAACAGGAAAGACGTACTTGGTATCTTATCCCAGATTATCTCAGAAGATATTCATATTTGTCCACAATTGTGTATCTTAGGTATATTTCCTAATAACTTCAAAATAAACAGTAAAAAGAAGAAGTATGATAACTTACTCTCTTCTCCAGGCTAAACATACAATAGGATTGTTTTGGAAGAACCCAGACAAACCAGACATCAAGCAATGGTGCAAAGAACTCTCAAATTGTTTTGCATTAGAGAAATTGACATATGCAATGAAAGGGAAATCTGATGACTTTTGGGAAATCTGGGGACAGTTCATGCGTTTTATGAGGAGTAATCCATTGGGACCGGTACTGGATGATTCTGTTGAATGATAATGTAGGGAGGATTCTGTTTTTTTTCTTGTTTTCCTTTTGAGTTTTGTGTGTAATGTTTTTTTAGGTTGTTGTTTTTGTCTCTTTATCTTTATGTCTGCTATGCTTATGTGTTTTTTCTTTGTTTTTTCTATTTTATTGTACATTTTATTAAAAGATATAACTGTATTGTTGTAATAATTGAAAAAATGTCAATAAATATAGTGTTTTAAAAAAAAAAAAGCCCTAAAAACAGCTTCCATGTTCTACACACCCTTATGAAGTCCTGTCCTGTCGGATGGTGGTCACTCATTTAAACTACAACAGGTAAACGCCCCGGTATTAAAGGTAGTGTCCTTGATGTTGGAGAGCTAGCAAGATTTGAAAGTGGCGCCTCCTCTAAGCCCCGCCCCCTCCTCGCGTCAGCGCTCCGTCCAAAGCCACGCCCCCACAAACTTTGGGGGAACGCGCATTTGCAGGAGTCCAGTTTTCCAGGACATTTTGGACAGCACATTTTCAATAAAACTACCCATGTCTCATTCACCTGTAAGCGAGGCCGGTTTTAGGGGGGGGCAGGGTGGTCTGTGCCCACCCAAACATGCAACCTGCCCACCGGCGTCCATCCCGGCGAGAGTGGAGAGCGGAGAGCAGAGAGCGGAGAGCGGGTGGCGGTGCGCTGCAGGCTCTAGAGCCACGGCTACGGCGTAGGCTACGGCGTAGAGCCTGCAGCGCACCGCCACCCGCTCTCCGCTCTCCACTCTCGCCGGGATGGAAACGTCTCCATCCCCACGGACCCCCATACTGCTTCCGAGTCGGAGCAGCTGCGGCGCTTCATTGCGGCTTCACGTGTCCCTGCGGGCTGTTGCTGCTGGGCGGAGAGTCCTGCAGCAGCAGCCCGGACCGACGGCTCTGCTCCCCGCTCACCCACACAGCGGGGGCCGAGTCGCTCTGGAAATAACTACATAATAACTACATACTGGGGGTCCGTGGCAGAGGGGAGAGAGGGGGGTTACACTGGGACACTCTGAGCCCAGGAGGACCCGTGGGAAGTGGACACGTCGAGCTGGAAGCGAGTGCGCGCATGGGACAGGGGGGGGGGGGGGGGGGAGGGGGGGGCGTGGGCGGCATGAAGGCATCTGATTGGTTCTTTCCCCCCCTGCCAAGCCTCTGGTCCTGGACCAATCCGTTTCATTTGGACCGAATGAAACGGATTGGTTAGAGTTTTAACATGATTTAAGCTGGGAGGGCGAGGAGGGGGCGGGGCTTAGAGGAGGTGCCACTTTCAAATCTTGCTAGCTCTCCAAAATCAAGGACACTACCTTTAATCTGCTGCGCCCCGTAAACTCTTACATCATCAAGTTTTAACCAGCTGAAGTTTGAGTCTGAAATGATGAAATAAGAAACATCTTGGTCACCGTGGTCCACATGTTTATGCCCTCCTGAAACAGCCTCCCCAACTTATCCGGGGTTGGAACCAGCACCACAAACGCTGGTTTGTGACGCCTTTGGGGCAAAGCGTCCTGCCCAAGGGCACTTCAGCGCGAGACCAGGACTTTATTAGACATTTATAGCAGAAGACGGGCAGTGGATTTAAATATCTGTTAAGGATTTCCTCTTTGGAAGTATTTAAATTCACAGGTTTCTCCGCAGTATTTATATAAATTAGGTTTTATAAAGTTGCTCTTAGGTATAATAAAAATGAAAATTTTATAAAGAAAACCCAATAGGACACACTGTGTACAAAACTAAACCATTAACTCTGATTCTCTGGAGGAAACGGGGTTAATATAGCAACAGTTCAAGCGGAAAGGAAAAATAATACTTTACTCTGCAGAGCTACAAATAATAACTGGTGACTCAGCTGTGTTGGAGAATCCACTGAATGTCCCACTTCATCATGCGATATTACTCTTTTTCCCCCAGCAGGTAGTGAATAAGCGAGACCGGGCGCGTGCTGACAGCTCTGAAGGAGGAGAGGAAGGAAACTGGCCACTTTCTCTTCCTGATGCGCCGTCTGACAGACCGACCTCTTTAAATAAATGTCACCGATGCGTGACGAGGGATGGGTACACTTAAAGGCCCGACTTGGACTCCTGTGTGGAAATTTATGTCATCCCTGGTGCCGGAACCACATGGTGCTGGAGGAGGCCCGGTTTCTACCAGGGAGGTTAAATATTAAGAAATAATACACTGCAAGGAAAAGTATGCAATCCCTTTTATAAATCAACCTGATTTATTAATTTACCATAAAGTATATTTTCCAACACTGCAGGGCTTTTACGCCACTTTCACCTCCAGACGGTACTTCATCTGCAGAGACCCAGACTGTTTCCCTCTTCCTGTCAGAGCTACTTCAGCCCAGACACGTCTGTCTTTCCTCCACACTCCAGATCACCGTTTCCTCTCAAAGATGGCAAGTGGTCAGCGACCCCGGAGCAGTTAAGCAGGTTTGAGTGATGACGCTCCTGCTTCCCTGCCGAGATGATGCTCTGAAGAGCTTTAGGGCCAGTTCCAATCCCCCCCCTACTCCTACTTTTCAGCCCTACCCCTAAATTTTGCACGTTCCCGTGAAGGTAGTGGTGTCCCAATTCCTCTTTGCATGTAGGGGTAGTGGGCTTCGACTACTTCCGGCTCTCAGTGAAGGCGGATGCTTTTTCTACTCCTCTTCCTCCTTATATGCCCTGCTGCTGCTTTTGTCCTGTCTCGTCTTCAGAGTCTCCCCTTTTCACTCCTCCGAAACTCTACAATCATGGAATTGATTAACTGGTCTCTCAGCACCATTGACCAAATTTTTGCAACAAGAAGACTGGGGGTAAGGGAGCCCTCTTGCCCTAATGGGACATTCTTTGCTGGATACACAATGGACGCGTACAAGGCGTGGAAGCCGTTGTGTATGGCAATATTGTCAATCGAGGATGCATATTTGGATTTATGATCGCAGGATTTCTCCTGATTATCTCCTTGATCGGAGGTGGGGATTTCCTGATGTATCGACATATGCGTAAGTCGTCGGCGGCCTCCTTCAGCCACTTTTCCAGGCTGCCGGACGTGGCAGATGGATCAAGCAAAGCGATCAGCGCTCTGACTTTTACGCTGGGGGAGCAGGCCCGTAAGCTGGATGCGATTCTCGAGCAGAACCGCAGGCCTGCGGGGGTCTTTGAGCTCATCAACAAGATGGATAACAACATGTAGAAGCTGGGAGCTCAGCTTTGCCGGAATTGATTGATCACAATTTCGTCTGATCAGAGTTTATTGAGGAACCAGAAGACTGAAAGGCAGACGGAAAATTACTGAGCTGCCTGCAAATTGTTGATTAGATTTGGTCTTGATGGAGCGGCTTGGCAGGCCGCTTCGTCACAATCTCCCTGGAGGAATGTAAACATGACGCTCTGCACCCAACTCAACCCTCCCCCTCTCTCACAACACCTGCGGATCTCCCTCCCAGAACTGTCTGCACTCTGGGCGAAGGTTCTCGGACTTATCGCGTCACAGACTCTCACACACACACACTGACACACCCCCCTCTCCCCATATTCAACGCCTTCCTGGCACCCCCCTCTTATCAGCAGCCCCTCCTGACACAGGCTCCGGGTTGGAGCGCCAGCTGGCAATGGCCGCGGCCCTCACTTGGAGGACCTGTGCCGGGTCCCCCCCCCCCCCCCCCGACCTGGCCATATCGTTTACCCATAAGCTTGATGTTGTATTGTTGTGTGTATGTTGCTTTTCTGTGCTGAGGAGTTTTTTTGCACCTTGACACTAGATATTAATACACAGTGTGAAGATGCCTTTTCTTTCCCTCCTCCCCCCCATCCCAGTGTCATCCTTCCTCTAAAAATGGCGTCCGTATTAATGGTGCCATCGGTGTAAACCGGAGTCAAGTTCTCTCGTCGGATTTATGTCTGACCTGGCAATAAAGCTTTTTCTGATTCTGATTCTGATTCTGATATCGAGGGGTAGGGTGTATGAACCTAGCCCTTCACAGCGAGGGATTTCAGATGCTGACTCGCTGACCGAGGGCTAGAGAAATTTCCCAGAATGCGTCATCATTTGCAGACTGAATCAAACAAAAAAACATGGCGGACATTTGTCATTTTTAATGAATAAAATCAATATTTTGAGTTAGTTTCTGCATAAAAATGCGTTTTGATTACATTTCTAGCGAGAAATATATATTTTACTTTCATAATATTCACTCAGTGGATGAACATAATCACTCGCTTGCTCGTTTTTTCAGATCTCGCCAGAATAAAGGCTGATTTATGGTTACGCGTTACACCAACGCAGAGCCTAGGACGTAGGTTATGCGGCGACACGCGTCGTACAGTGTGCGTCGCCGCGTAACTTACGCCGTAGGCTCTGCCTCAATTTAACGCGAAACCATAAATCGCCGGCGGCTCTTCTCATCCCCGAAAACATCGGAGCAAATTTCTAAACAGGTGTTATTTGGATAAACTGAGCCCAGGTTGGGGATCTTAACGGTTACTTTTACGCCTGAAAAATATGAAAACTTAATAAAGTGGCATATTAACAGCGCTACAGCGGAAATTTAAACAGCTTTTAGCTCTGGCCTTCCTGATATGGTGTGACGTATGTGCAAACGTAACTACCCAGTCGCTTACGTACCCGAACGTAAACCACGCAGTGACGTAGCAAGTGGTGTCCCAATCCCTAGGGAACATTACAAGGGCCCTAACCCTTGTGGCTTCATTTTTAGGGCTAGTGGTAGAAAGTAGGGTGAACATTGAGATTGGCCCTTAGTTTCATCAGACCGCTTAAAACTTTGTCATCCGTGTGCACTAAGGAAGCAGCAATGGGTTTTTTTTTTTAGTGCAGGAGCTTCTACATTCTGCATTTGGAGTCATCTCGGCCAGGTTGAGTAATCTCAGCACAGTTCGTCTAAATATAGACTGATGGATTGATTACTTTGTTTCCCTTTCCAGCCTTGAGCACATCATCTACTCCTGGTCTCTTTCTTGTTCACCTCAGATGCTTCTTTTGAACAGCAAACTCCAAATGTTTTAGTCATCAAAGTAGCTCAACAACATGCCTGCAAGTTGGTTTCATTAAACAGAGTCCGGATCTGTAAACTACTGAGCCTAATTAAATGATTTTTTGTTGATGTAATAAGCCAGTAAGTTCCCATGCGGTTGGTCCTCCAGCGGTATGAATGTTTGGGCGTCGGTTCAACAAAGACACTAGAAAGTACTTGACTTTTAGATGAAGATCAGACCACAGTTTAAATACATATTGATGCAGAAAACCAGTAAATGCTAAGGGGTTCACTTATTTTTTCTCGACATTGTTAATATACAGGACTGTCTCAGAAAATTAGAATATTGTGATAAAGTTCTTTATTTTCTGTAATGCAATTAAAAAAACAAAAAAGTCATACATTCTGGATTCATTACAAATCAACTGAAATATTGCAAGCCTTTTATTATTTTAATATTGCTGATTATGGCTTACATTTTAAGATTAAGATTCCCAGAATATTCTAATTTTTTTTAGATAGGATATTTGAGTTTTCTTAAGCTGTAAGCCATGATCAGAAATATTAAAATAATAAAAGGCTTGCAATATTTCAGTTGATTTGTAATGAATCCAGAATGTATGACATTTTTGCATTACAGAAAATAAAGGACTTTATGACAATATTCTAATTTTCTGAGACAGTCCTGTAGCACAACATTTTGCAGTATTGTTTATGTTTTCATAAGCCGAAACAAGGCGGATCCACAGGAAACACACAGGGAAACAATCATCTAAACAGCTGTGGATTTCAGGTTCTGGTGCTCAGTTTCATCATTACACGCGACTTCTGTTGTCCTGAAACAATCCGGGTAGTCCAGGAAGTTCCAGCCCCACACCGAGCCGAGGGATGCTCTGGACATGTTCTGACATGATCAAGATCATCTCCTCTTCTGTGAAGCCTGGAATCTCAGAGAAACTCCGCACTCTGCTGGACGATCGCGAGATTTCACTAAAGCTAAAATAAACTGTCTTTCTGGTCACAGTTGGGTGGAGTCTTTTCCCAAATGCAGAGGTGAAATGAAACAAAGTTGAAAAATACTTACAGGACTGTCTCAGAAAATTAGAATATTGTGATAAAGACCTTTATTTTCTGTAATGCAAAAATGTCATACATTCTGGATTCATTACAAATCAACTGAAATATTGCAAGCCTTTTATTATTTTAATATTGCTGATCATGGTTTACGGCTTAAGATTAAGATTCACAGAATATTCTAATTTTTTGACATAGGATATTTGAGTTTTCTTAAGCTGTAAGCCATGATCAGAAATATTAAAATAATAAAAGGCTTGCAATATTTCAGTTGATTTGTAATGAATCCAGAATGTATGACATTTTTGTTTTTGTAATTGCATTACAGAAAATCGCAATATTCTAATTTTCTGAGACAGTCCTGTATTCAGAAATTGAAAAGGAGATAATTTCTGCACATTGCACATCATATTTATTAATTTTTTTTTACTTTTAATCTACACTTTGACACTTTCATTGAAGCGCTGCACTGGTATATTATTATTATATGTAACTCTATCTATCCATCTATCTATCTATCTATCTATCTATCTATCTATCTATCTATCTATCTATCTATCTATCTATCTATCTATCTATCTATCTATCTATCTATCTATCTATCTATCTATCTATCTATCTATAATATGCAAAGTTGATGTTTGAGTTTTTCAACTCTTTACAGAAGTATGATGTAAAACGTCATCAGATGTTAAGACGCGTCCTCAAAGTTTGTGAGTTGAACCCAGATAAACAAATAAGACGTGAATAGTAAAGTACTGATCCAATATTGTGCGTTTAAACCTGAGATCAGACCTGAATTTGAAGGTGGAGTTTCAGTTGAGTGCTTTTAGTCTGATCGTTACAACATTTTTAAGGAGAAGTGTGGTTAAAATAAAGAAAATTGACTTTTCTTAGTGCCGTTCCACCAGCTGACATCATTTCTACGTCTGTGATGTGCTTTAATCGACCTTCTTTTAAGTTTCCTTTTACAGCGCCGCCGCCACTTTTAGGGGGTGGAGTCAGATCTACCTGAAAACTTGAATACCTCACCGAAAGATGCTTTCATACTCCTTTATTATGTCGGAGATTTGACTTGACCTCTGTCAATACAACCCCCCTTTAATGTTTATCATTCACCTAATGACAACACCGTGACTGTAACGAGGAAACCTCCGCTCTCCAGAAGCTCAGTTCATTTGTCTGCAGTTTCCAGTGAAAGATCACATGGATGAAACCAAGAAGACGTGTTTTGGAATAGAAAACTAATGAATTCCTGAACCCATTTTAAAACACGGAGGTGGCAGCATCATGCTTTAGCTTGGATTTGCTGCATTTGACCCAGAACTGCTTGTTATCATTCAAGGAGCAATGAATTCAGAATCATACAACAGAACTCCAAAAGGAAAACATCCAAACATCTGGCTCTGAGGAAATTATCTGGGGCCTCATTTATAAAAGAGTGCGTAGGATTCATACTAAAAGTGTACGTGCGCCCAAAAGCCAAAAATGGCGTGCGCACAAAAAAATCTGGATTTATAAAACCGTGTGCACGCACATCTGCACGCAATGTTCTCTTTATAAATCACAGTCCAGCTGGAAGGTTGCGCACGTGAATTCGGCTCATACCCCGCCCTCTACACGCCCACTTTCTACCATAAATGGGCAATGCAAAGTAGTTCATGACTGTATTTGCATATGAATGAGCCGGCTGAGCATGCGCAGCGCCACCTGCAGTCTGTTTCTGCTGCGCGTAAGGATGAATGAGACGTGTCGAGCCACCGTGCCACTAAATTTCACGGAGACTGAGATCGAGATGTTGTGGATGAGGTGGAGGACAGGAAAACGACATTATTTGGTGGTCACAGTAAAAGTATAAATAGTATATAAATAGTATAAAATAAAGTGAGTGAGTGGCATGTCGTTGCTGCGCTAAGCGCCGTGAGTGCCATGGACAGATCTGTGGCAGAAATAAAAAAAGTGGTGTGATTTGGAGGTGGAGGCCAAGAGGTACGGAGCCCCTAAAGGGACACAGATTTTTTTTATATATATATATATATATAATTTGTTTTACGTGCGCGCGTGAAACCTTTAAGGCTGATTTATGGTTTTGCGTTACACCAACGCAGAGCCTACGCTGTAGGCTCTGTGCCGTTTTAACGCGGAACCATAATTTAGGCTTTACGCACGCGCGTAAAACTCATTATATATAAAAAAAAAAATCTGAGTCCCTTTAGGGGCTCCGTAGAGTGGCCCGGCACTATTTGTTCTGTCCTCAGTCACTCTCCAGTTGTCGTGGTGGGTGACGAGGAGGTTCCCGGCGTGTCCTGCACCGCGGCTGCAGCAGCACCAGAGTCCTAACTGACGCTGTGCTTCACACACAGAGGGACACGATCAGCGTGATTATATTATAAGTCTGATATGTGATGACATTAAAAGTATGACATGAATCTAGCTTCATTTCACCACCTCACCGTCTGCGTCGCCAGTTCCCCAGATCTTCAAAATCTGCGCGCGCGAGGGTCAGGGTTGGCGTAGAGATACACACATTTTTCCGTTAGTTTTTTCTTTTTTAATCCCAACCTTTGCGTAAAAGGTGGCGTGCGCATCTTTCAAGTCCTGCTTTGTGCGCACGCAAGCTTTATAAATGAGGCCCCAGAACTCTTGGTCCTCCTAATTTAATGGATTAAACTTCTTTATCTAAGGATTTTCTTCTGAAACCTAACTGAGGAAACTCTCCCTGCTGACTGGGACTTTGAAACGGGTTAGAAGACTGTAACGTTAGAAGGTAGATGTTGAGGTCGGAAGGTGAACATTCAGGACACGGATCTTTACCTGCCACTCCGATTTGGTGACTGGCGAACCTCGGCAGCCGGCTCTCCCCTTCTCCCAGCCAGAGGGCGAGCACGGCGTGGTCGCTCTTGGCGTGGTGGAACGTGAAGCCGTGGGCCGCGGCGGCGGCCGCGCACCGACTCAGAGAGATGGGAACCCGCAGCCACACCGCCACCTTCCCGTCTGCTCTCCACCGCTCTAGAGACTCTGCAGAGTCAAACACCAGACAGTCAGGAGCATTCACGCATTCAAAGAAACAGAAAATATGTCTAAACATCAGCAACAGAACCTGGATGCTTTATTGGCTCACTAAGAGTTTTGCTGTTTATTAAAACGACTCACTACCAACTAAATGAAGATAAATTTGTAGACGAGTGGAGACGATTGAAGGACTTGTCACTCATCTCATAAAAGCCTTTGACTCATGATGGCGTTTTGTAAAGGAAACAAACAATGGCCGGGTTTCCCAGATCCGACCTCTCTTAAGGACTTAAGAGAGGTTCAAAGAAGGTTTCACTTAAGAGAGAACCCTAAGATACGGGTGTTTCCCAGATGACTTCTTAACACCGTTCTTTAGTTTCGCTCTTTCAGAAGCTCTTTGGAGCAGCTGTCCGGTTCTGAAACCAAATCAATCGATGCCAGGCAAATCGATCACTGATCACTATCAGCGCATTTTCACATGCAGCACTGCTCCGTAACGCACTAATTCCCTGCTGCCTGTGCGTTATAATGAAAAATTAAGATGATAAATATAATTCAATTACCCTTTTTCATCCAAACGGTGCGTTACTCCGTTATTTCTGGCTACAGTGAGGCTTTCTTTCCCCACACGCAGAGACCGGGAGTAAACGTGGTGGGCGTGTGTGTGCGTTCAAAAACATGAGCGGTCATGAGCCAAGAGAAGGCGAGTTTCGCAAATTGCAACGTGGAATTACAGCAATCCCTGGTTTTTCGCAGGGGTTATGTTCCAAAAAGAACCCGTGATAAGTGAAATTCTTTTTACAATTATAGAGGGCTTCAAATTGCGGAGATCAGCCCCGCCTCGCACGTATTCCACTGCTCTTCTTCTGAGATGCTGCATCCCGACTCGCGCTGTAGCGTCTTTTTATCCTAAAGCCCGCGGTGCAGGTGGGTTTTTTCAAGAGAAGAAAATAGTTATGGGTTGTTGTCTTCGCTCTTTTTTCTTCTGGGCAAAAAGATTCTTTAATATAAACCGACACCATTGATTATATTTGAGACTGTAATGAACGATTCATCAAAGGATCCCGTTCAGCTGCTGCTTCCCTGTCATCACATATAGGTGCTCGGGCTCGGGCAGGATCGGTGTCCCGGCTGCCTGACAGCCCGGTCCGACAGCACGTCCAGGGGACTGAAGTGCTGACGCACGAATGCGTTCATAAAAACAGTTCTGCTTCGCGCACGGTGACGCGGTTGATTTGCAGCGAGAACATGCTGTATAGCAGCCAAATTATCAAATAAATGATATTCATGATGATCGTTTTATTTGTGCGTAATGCATAAAGCATATACAGGAACACACTGGTTATTCCTTATTTTTCTTTTCTTTTCCCCTTTGCTGTCACCAATAAATGCTAAACAATATAAATCTAAAGTATAAAATAGATCAAAATCTGTGCGGGGTGCATTGTTTTAATATCTCATTACTTGGTGTGATATTGATTTGCCTGACGCGGCTGGATCTGTGAGTCTTTGTTCACTAAGATGGTTGTAAAGACTGGGTCAGCAGCATCTTTCATTTCCTTCTTAATGAAAGAGATACTTAAGCTAAGAGCGACTCTGGGAAACGCGATTTTCTTTCACAGGCTCCTTAAGAAGGTTTGAAAGAAGTCTTTCGCTGTTAAGAACTACTTAACTGATCTGGGAAACCCGGCCAATATCCATTCAAAGCAACACTTCACCTTCAAATTTACAACAGTGTGGAAAAAAAACGCTTTTTTTTTTAATCAAGAAAAATTGTCAAATTCATATAATTCTATCTATGGCACTGCACTTTTTATTTTTATCTTTATATGGGTGTTTGGTTTTTGGGGTGTTTTATTTGCATATAACAGTGCTGAGTGAGTGAGATGTCAATTTCCCCAAGGGAAAGGGATTAATAAAGGTATCTGAATCTGAAATAATGATCAAGACATAAAAGCTTGAATGACATTGAAAATAAATCTCCAAAATATTTGCACTTTTAGGCAAAGTAGAGATTTTTTAGAGGTATTTGTTTTATTTATTTATGTATTTCTTGTAATGTTTTTATTATTATTATATTTTATTGTTGTGGACTGATTATTTTTTAGCCTTAATTCTTGAACTTTTATCATTATTTAATTTTAATTAACTATATTGTATAAGTCAGTGTGCATTGGTCTCCCAGTTTCTATTTTTGTTTTTATTATGCTTATTTTTCAGTCAAAATGTTAAGCACTTTGTATTTCATGTACCTGGATGAAAGGTGTTATACAAATAAAATGTGATTGATTGATTGATAATCTGTCTGTGAATAAAACTGAACAGCAAGGGGCGTTACAGGGGGCGGGGCTTCGGCACCAGCTGCAATCTGATTGGTCCTCTGAAGTTCATCTGTCCTAGGACGTCTGTCCTCCAGTCACGTGACACTACACTACCGATCTGAAAAAAGTACAGGTGTTCTGACCATTTCTGCTGCTTTGCCAAAAAAATGCTCCCTAATGGGTTTCTACCTTTGTAGAGTTACAATTTTACTGTTTTACTCCCTAAACCACTTCCTTGTCTCTTGCCAGGCCGTCATTGTAAATAAGAATGTTCTTAATGACCTGCCTGGTTAAATAAAGGCGAATGACTGAATGAATATCACCTGTCCAAACAAAATGACACTTATGTTACTGTGGTTTTGGGTATTTAAAAACTCTTAATAAGTACTTTTGGGAATATTTCTTAACATAATAAGTTTTTAAACGGTGAGGTTAAAATCCCAGGCACCAATAGTGAGGACATGATGTTCCTTTGGTGATGTTTTCACTGCTGCGTCTCCTAAAGGACAGCGGGTCGTGCGCTTTTACGCACCTCGCAGCAGCGCGCTGAACGACGTCTCGCTGATGTCCGGCGGCAGTCCCAGCTCGTCCAGGTTCACCGTCACCCCCCCGAACCGGTCCAGTTTACCCGTCAGAGAGCCGGGTTTACCGGTACCGGCCGCCCGGAGCTGCGGACAGCTGACGGAGCAGGAGAAGCCGCGGGCCGCCGCGCGTCCTGGGGCCGCGTAAAGGCCGAGCTGCGCCCGGAGCAGCGGGCACAGTCTGGATGTGAGGACTGACATGTCGAGGGGAAACTGAAAACACAGGTACCGGGTCGGACCGGCCGGCGTGCACCCTGTCCCAGTGCACTTATGTAAAAACACCGCAGGGAAAAAAACACTTGCATAACACCGTAAATATCAGTATAAACGCTCAAGGAAGAACTCGCTGCACAACAAGGCAAGGCAAATTTATTTATATTGCCAGAGGTGTCTTCAGTATTCACATTCATTACTCAGGTAGAAGTATAGATACTAGAGTTTAAAAATACTCCTGTAGAAGTTGAAGTATCAACTCAAGTTTTTTACTCAAGTAAAAGTATAAAAGTACTGGTTTCAAAACTACTTAAAGTATAAAAGTAAAAGTAATGTAAGGGGGGGAAAAGCCATTAAGGACAAAAGCCATTGAAAATGAATGCATCTTAGTATAATGCAAATATATTAAAGAAGCATATATGTGTACTATTGAGCATTAACATGTTTCAGAGAGCAGGAGATATGATGACTAGTTGCCTATAAGTATTGTAATGGTGCAAAAAGTCAAACTTCAGAGGCATGTTATCATTTATCCTAACCTTTATTGGAATGTACATCCAAGTTTAGTTGCAGGAATCTGAGGGAACGGATGTAAGAACAAAACTGGACAAGAACATCTGAAACAACCACAACCAAATTCACTCTATCCGGATGGAGCAATTTAACTGGATAGTTTTATTTTAAAGGCCGAAATGAAATAGAGTAACGAGGCTGTTTTTAAAATGTAAGGAGTAAAAAGTACAGATAATTGCGTGAAAATAAAGTAGTAAAAGTAAAAGTAAAAAGTCGTCTGAAAAATAATTACTCCAGTGAAGTATAGATAACCAAAATTTCTACTTAAGTAAGGTAACGAAGTATTTGTACTTCGTTACTTGACACCTCTGTATATAGCACAATTCAACACAAGGCAATTCAAAGTGCTTTACATAAACTTTAATAGCGGCAAGATACAATTAAACAGTAAATACCAAATAAATTAAATAAAATGATAAGAAAAGAGGTAAAATAATAAAAAGCACAAGTTGTTAAAAATAAGGGCAGTAGAGTACAGCAGGTAAGTATTTAATTTAGGAGTACGCTTCAGTAAACAGTAATGTTTTTAGGCCTGATTTAAAGGATCTACAGTTGCAGCAGACCTCAGGTCTACAGGAAGTTTGTTCCACCGGTGAGGAGCAGAATAACTGAACGCTGCCTCACCTTGCTTGGTTCTGGTTCTGGAACCACAACAAACCAGATCCAGATGAACCTCAGGGGTCTGGGAGCTTCATAGGAACTAACAGATCAAGCATGTATTTTGGTCCAAGACCATTCAGTGCTTTGTAGACCAGCAATTCTATCCTTTGACTCACTGGAAGCCAGTGTAGTGATTTCATGACTGGTGTAATATGGTCCAGTTTCCAAACACATATTAGTGTGGGATAGACTTGTAGTCAAGACCGCCTAAACCGAGACCAAGACACTTCCAACACCAGAGAGTGTCAGCTTTTGGTTCAAGCTCTGGTCATGTCACGTAATGACTACTGTAATTCCTCCCTGCGTGCTCAGTTAAACTTCTACAGATGATCCAGAATGCAGCAGCACGTCTGGTTTTCAATCAACCCAAGAGAGCTCATGTCACTCCGCTGCTAATCTCTCTGCACTGGCATCCAGTTGCAGCATCAAGTTCAAAGCTTTGCTTCTAGCTACCAAACACTTACCCCAACAGCTCCTCAATAACTTCACTACTTGATTCAGAGCTACACTCCCTCTCGACAGCTCCACTCAGCCAGTGAAAGACGCCTGGTGCTTCCACCACCACGTGGGTGAAATCAGTAGCCAGACTCTTCTCCATTGTTCCCCAATGGTGGAACGACCTACAGTACCGAACTGTCCGATCTGCAGGGTCTGTACCCACTTTTAAGAGCAAGCTAAAGACTCAGCTCTTTAAGGAGCACTTTGGCATCTAGTAAGATGCATGCACTTATGACAAGATGATTTCTTCTTAGACGTAGCTTTCTTATTAAAAAAAAAAAAACAGAAAAAAAACATATTCTAGCACTGGCGAGACAGCTCCTGTGTCCAACTGGACTCTCAGCAGTCTGACCAGCACTTATCCAGCTGTCCCCTCCTATGTGATTTTATGCTTCTGTTGTTAATAAATAATACATTTTATTTCTAGTGCAATTTTCACTAATAAAACAAATCTCAAAGTGCTACAAGTTAAAATCAACCATGAATAAAAATCAGCCGGAAAAGGCTTTTTAAAAAGGTGGGTTTTTAGGCCACGTTCTCTCATATGTAAGTCGCTTTGGATAAAAGTGTCTGCTAAATGACGTATTAGTAGTATAGTAATATAGTATAGTCAAGACCAAGACAAGACCAAGACCAGAAAGTGTCAAGACCAGGACCAAGACCAAGACTAGTTCAGCTCAAGACTGAGACCAATCTTGCGTGAGTTGTAGAAAATCCGCACCATCTTGGTTCAGCTAGTTTCCATATGAGCTTGTATTCAACTGCAGCTCAATAACACAGAGAAGTGGATGATGATGTTGAACTCACTATAAATGTTTTCATCCATCAGCTGAGATCAGATATGTGTGGCAACTGCACTACTGCTGTTTCTACACTATTGGAGGACTCAAGTGCTTTTAAGGATTGACACGACTACTAACTAGTAGGTCAAAGTCATCTAACAAAATAACCAGCCTCCAACACCCCCCTTCGCCTCAGAAAAGTCTAATGAATAGTAAATGTTACTGATTTAAATTGTACTTAATTTGGAGATGAAACCTGAATTTTAAATATTAAACATACACAGAATTATCGACTTGAAATTGCATTATTTACCATTATAGTAGCCAGATTATACCGTATATCAGCATCACTGAAATGGCATATAAATGACCTAATGCCTAATCAATCACAACGATATGCAAATATTATTCAAAGACCAATGATGCCATATATTTATTCAAACAAGGCCGTTATAAACACAACTGTAATTAAATACAGACACACATGCAGATGCACCAAAACATGAAATCAAATGCAAAATTCTAATATTTTACAAAACTGTACATTAACAAGAGGAAGAACTGGTGATCAAAAGATTCTGTCACCTTGGTGCAACGGCATCTCAATTATCCGAGTCCGAGACCTGGCGAGACCCAGAGACCCGAGACTGAGACAAGACCAAGACCACAAAAAAGTAGTTTTGAGACCAAGATCGGTTGTGAGAACTACAAGTCTGTACATAATATATTTCCACTGGACTTTTTACCATTTTACCTTTAACTACTTCCTTGCACTACTGTAAATACTTCCACACTCATGTAAATATTGCAATCACCCATGTATATACTGTAAATCTGTGTAAATTATATAATCACATCTCATTTGTTCATAATATATATTATCATTCATTCATATCTGACCTGCACCTTATAACAACAGTTATTTATTAATGTGCACTATACATATTTATATATGTGTTTATTTCACTGCATAAGCACTTCTGGTTAGATGCTAACTGCATTTCATTGCCCTGTACTTTTGGCATGTGCAATGACAATAAAGTTGAATCTAAATCTAATCTAATCTAAAGTCTAGTGTGGGAAAACCACCTTTTATTTAGTTATCAAATTAGCACATATAAACCACCGTTATGTTTCTTACAAAATACTTTAGTGTTAAATTTTGCCTTAAAATCTACAAATGTATTTCCCATTAAAAAATAAAAAGATAAAGACAAGCTTGTTTGATTGCTGAACATAAGAAAGTACCATAATTATGCTTTTAATGAGATAGAACCATACATATTTTGGTTTTCTATAAACTGATCAAATTAATCTAAATGTATCGCAAATTTATTTCAAGGCAAACTTTGGTCACTATTTGGTTAAACCAATAAGGCCTGGCTAATTGGTTTCGTTTATACACGTTACACCCTAAATCCCCGCACATCTCCTGCCGTGGATACTAGAGGATTTACGGTAACAGGGGGCGGGCTTGAACTTTAACCAGGAAGTTTATAGCGCCGCTTCGTGTTTACACATGTCTGCGTTTTCACGTGGGCAATATTTATACCGCTGAAATGTCTTCAAAGAAGAATAAAAGCAAGTCAAAGAGGACCAGTGAAGCAGAAAACTCGGGCGTGCAGGATTCCGAGGGCCGAAGCTGCAACTCCTTCACTGTCAACGACTTCTCTGTAAAAGGTGAGACTTGGGCTGAAAGTAGATGCTCCGATTTCTGCAGCGCAGGCGCCAAAAAAAAGGGGCATCCCCAAAACTTCTAAACTGCATAGGCATGTATTTATTTTATATGAAAAAACAAAATGCTTTGATTTAAAGTTTAAAGTAGCATTGAATTTGCATGACTGTACACAGTACTCGAGTTGTAAAGAAAATCAGGGGAGGTGGTGGATTTTATCATATGGGGACAGATAATTTGTGCATATTACAAATAATATAATATATTACAAATAATAGCAGTGACTAAAACACCTGCAGAAATACTGCAGGAATGACATAGCAGCAGTTAAATGCAGCCTTCTGTAAGCTTTAAATATCCACTGGGCTTACATCAAATACATCAAAACACAACAATTAAAAACAGTTTTCTGAACTCATCAATATGACTCTGTCCTTCACAGGATAAGTAAAATGGGTCACTGCAAAAACTCGAAATCTTAACAAGAATATTTGTCTTATTTCTATTTAAAATGTCTCATTTTAGTAAAAAAATCTCATTACACTTAAAACAAGACTCATCACTGGAAAAAACAACAATTTTCACCTGTTTCAAGTAGATTTTCACTTGAAATAAG
Organism: Cololabis saira; assembly: GCF_033807715.1. Classification (NCBI taxonomy): domain Eukaryota; kingdom Metazoa; phylum Chordata; class Actinopteri; order Beloniformes; family Belonidae; genus Cololabis; species Cololabis saira. The sequence continues at coordinate 8,470,827 of NC_084593.1, read as the reverse complement.
TAGAAAAATCTGCCAGTGGAACAAGATTTTTTTGCTTGTAATGAGAAGATAAATCTTGTCCCACTGGCAGATTTTTCTACTTATTTCAAGTGAAAATTTAATTGAAACAGGTGAAATTTGTCAAATAAGTTATTTATCTGGCGATGACTCTAAATGTTGAAATAGCAGTAAAACCACATTCATTGATGAAATGACATAAGGGATGAAAAGGGGGGGATGGCAGTTTAAGGGGGGATGATTTTGACGTTTTTATTTATTTTTCTTTGTAATGTAAATTTAACTGAGAGTCATCATTAATCAGGAGCACCCTGAGAGAACATGGGATTGCCTTTTCAGTAACATTGGATATATATATATATATATATATATATATATATATATATATATATATATATATATATATATATATATATAAAATACTGATGTTTATGTTTTAATTTGTTTTCATTCTCACAGCTGACGACAAAACGCCCAAATGCTGCAGATCCACTTTAGCCCAACTCGGCCTGAACTCCATGAAGTCGGCAGGCGTTTGCATCGGGAGGCCGGTCCTGCTGACCAGCCCCGCCGGCCTACAGGAGGTATCTTCCTTCCTTTGCCTCACTTTTCTTTTATAAATGGAACATTTTAGGAAAGAAGAAATGAATCTGTGCTTGAGACTCATTAACCATTCAGATTAGCAGGGCATTGTGACGTCACACAAACAGATCAATGCAGAGTTATCCGCCTCCCCCTAACGCTGTTCCCAGCAGCATTTAACAACTGGTAAAAGGTCAGGTGAAAAAGGTGAATCACCACTGTAATAATAAGCATTACAGGAATTATTTCTTCAGGAAAAGGGAAATCACACCTAGAGGAACATTAGTTTGGTCTTCCTCTCTCTCTGACATTAACTGAAACATAACACGGCTCCTTCCAAATAAATTATATCTCCAATAATATCAAAGAAGTTCAATATAAGATTATACATAACATTTACCTTACTAACAGATTGGTCTCAAAATGTGTCAATAATGGTGTTAATTGTGTATTTTGTAAAACCGAAGTGGAAACAATTAGGCACCTTTTCTTTTAATGTAAATTTTCCCGGATTCTTTGGAAAGAAATTGAAGCTTACATCACATCATATTCCAACATACCAATTAATTTGAATCCCAAAGATATATTTTTATAGTAATAAAGATAGGAAATGCAACATTTAATTAACTTATTCCACATAAATAAAACTAAATTCTCCAAAGGTCGTCCTTTCTTTCCTGTTTTTCAAATCGATTTCAAGAATTACTTTTAATGTATTAAAAAAATTCAGAACAAAAAATGTATACACACGGTGGTATGGTAACATAATTGAAGGAATATTTGGAGAAGTGTAATGTCTTACTCAGTTTTATTTAATTTAACTTACTGTCATATTTATGTTACTATGCAATATCCTACAGACTTCATTCAATGTATGTCTTGTAATGTATCTGCTTATTTTCTTGATGCCAGACTTTGTTTTGTTCATGTTCAATGTTCTGACTGTGTTTAAAATCTTAAAATAACGGTTTAAGAAAAAAAACAAAGTCCCACCTCCCCCATCCCGATCCTCGCACTAGTTCATGTTATCCTGCATTTATTGTGCCACAGGAAGTCATTGATCTCAATACGGGTCAACTCTTGTCTGGATGAGGCTGACTCCGCCCCCTAAAACTGTCCGTCATCAACACAAATGCACAGACAGGATCCAAAACTAAGTTTTTGTTTGGTATCTCTGTGGTATTTTACCACATTTTATCTGTTTAATGTAAACCTCAAGAAGTTATTTCAACTTTTAAAAAGGGTCATGCTATGTCTCCTTTAAATGAGTCATCTTCCCAGAATCCCTTGCCTTTAACCCAAACGGGATGAAGCGAGTATAGATGATGGAAGGATGTATAGATCTTCTTAACACGTCACCTCCTTGACCTCTAGACTCGCCGTAGATGATTTTTGCAGCTCTGACGTGCGTTAAGAATCGCTCCGCTGTGTTTCAGGCAGAGCTGGGTAGAGTAGCCAAAATTGTACTCAAGTAAAAGTACTGTTACTTCAGAATAATATGACTCAAGTAGAAGTAAAAAGTAGTCATCCAAATAATTACTTGAGTAAAAGTAAAAAAGTACTTTGTGAAAAAACTACTCAAGTACTGAGTAACTGTTGAGTAACGTCTGATTTATTTGTTTAACACAACCATTCAAACAGACAAAAGTACAAAATAATAATTTCAGGCAAATGAAATTTAAGTACTTTAATAAATAATAAAATAAATAAAATAATAAATAAAAAATAAATTAAGCACAAGTAGCACAAAATTTCAAGCCTTTGTACTTTTCTTTTTTAACCAGGCAGAACTAGAACAAACATGAACTCATAGTTTTTGAGTCTGTGTAAATGTGACAAAACATGCAAAAACAAACATTTTTCCCAAATAATCACTCAGTGATGTCATGAGATTGACGCGTACGGGGATAAAGGGGATAAAAGAAAAGTAACAGCTCAACGTAGCCTAATGTAGCGGAGTAAGAGGAACAGTTTCTTCTTCACAAATCTACTCAAGTAAAAGTAAAAAGTATAGTGATTCAAAACTACTCCTAAAAGTACAAAATTTCCCAAAACTTACTCAAGTAAATGTAACGGAGTAAATGTAACTCGTTACTACCCACCTCTGCTTTCAGGTGTGCCTGGGCTGGCCCGTCGCTGCGTTTCCAGGGGGAAGGGTCGGCCTGCAGAAGTTTGCTCAGAACAACCTGAGAGTGAAACCAGGGGACTGTGTGACGCTGCAGCCGCTGACGGGCCCGGTGCTTCAGGCTGAAGAGGTGGTTCTCTCCAACAGGTGACGTTCATCTGTGCTTTCATTTCCTGAAAGAATCTCGAGTTAATAATCCAACGCTTGTGTAATTTTACCCTTTTTCAGCTGCTTTGTGAAGTCAAGCCATACATTTCCATCCATACATCCAATACATTTGAGAAAAGTTTGTCCTTTTGTTCTTCCTTCCTCTCATTTAACTCTATTATAGCTTAATCTTCCCTCATCTTAATTACTGCAACATTGTTTGGGCTTCGACACATTCAACATATATTAATAAATTATTGATAATTCATCAAAAGGTTACTCAGAATGATATCACATGCAAACATATGAGCCATCTGCTCCCCTTTTCATTAAATATTCATTATTATCCATCAATAAAATTTATATTTTTCAAACATGTTTATTTATGTTCAAATTTAAAAATTATATACAAGATCTTCCTTCTTCTTTTCTTAATTTCTTTTGTGTTAATTCCGATATTCATTCTTATGCCACAAGGCACAAAGATGATTTTAATTTACCGTTTTGTAGAAGATGTAAACATCAATCTTTCCCCACTTGTGGAATTCACTCAATAAATCTCTTAAATCATCACCATCCTTGCCAATATTAAAAAAAAACATTTAAATAACTTTCTTATTGTTTCATCTTTTTATTATTTAATCTGAGTTACATTTTCTTTTGTGTTTTTTGTTTTTTTTACTCCCCCTTGTGTAGCTTTTGTTTTTTATTCAAAGGATTCTATATAAACCACCAGGCTTCTTCCTTTCCTTGCATGTTATTTCAATGTTTTTACATTTATTGTTCAATTTGTCTTATATTGCTAAATAAATAAATAAACTAAACAATCAAAGACTAGTGCAGCTCCTCTGCAGTAAATGTAGTAGTCATGAAGGGTTCGGTGTCACGATTTGGTAGGTCAGTTTAAAAATGTATCTAATATCTTTTAAAGGGTTTGACTGGTCGACTTTGTCATATCATGAAACAGCACGAGTCCTGAAACAAAAAACATTTACAAAAGTTGAATCACAATACAAGCAAGTGAAATTGACACTCATAATATCCTCCATGACAAGTAATAGCCTCATACAGGACTGTCTCAGAAAATTAGAATATTGTGATAAAGTTCTTTATTTTCTGTAATGCAATTTAAAAAAAAAAACAAAAATGTCATACATTCTGGATTCATTACAAATCAACTGAAATATTGTAATATTTTGAGATAGGATATTAGAGTTTTCTTAAACTGTAAGCCATGATAAGCAATATTAAAATAATAAAAGGCTTTCAATATTTCAGTTGATTTATAATGAATCCAGAATGTATGACATTTTTGTTTTTTTTAATTGCATTACAGAAAATAAAGAACTTTATGACAATATTCTAATTTTCTGAGACAGTCCTGTACTTTTAAAAGCAACTTTAGGAACTTGGGTTTTCTTTTTTCTAAGTAAATACCGCCATCTCCTGGACACAGCGTGCAACTGCAGCTCAAATGGCAATAATGAAAAGTTGAGGACCTTTGTCTCTAAACTGGTTATAATGTCTTTTTTTTTAGGTCAAAGGATGAAACACTAGAGACGGATGAGTTCAAGAACTTCTTTCTAAGGTCTTTGGGTAAGTCTGTGTCATCACTTCACTGCTACAAGTTTTACATCTCATCTAAATGCGCATTTGTTTGTTCATTATCTAAAAGGAAAACTGTATTTAAAGGACTTTTTTTGATTTTCTGTGGTCGGTTGTAATGAATGCGAAGAATGTAATGTTTTATTTATTTATTGATGTTTTTCCCCAAAGTTAATCCAAGATGTGCACTTTAACTCTGTTGGAACAAAATTAATTGTTATATTTAATTGCAGTTCACATTATTAAAGTAGATCCTTTTTACTGTGACTGTGCCAATGTTTGTTTTTGTTTGTTTTATTAAGATCCCCATTAGCTTTTGCAAAGCAGCAGCTATTCTTCCTGGGGTCTTCATATTCTCATGAGTGACAATATAGTGTAAACACAATACAAACCAAACAGAAAGAATACTCATTCACAAATATATACAGAAACACAACAATTCACACATACAAAACATATAAACAACAAAACATACAGGACTGTCTCAGAAAATTAGAATTGTGTGATAAAGTTCTTTATTTTCTGTAATGCAATTTATAAAAAAAAAAAAAAGTCATATATTCTGGATTCATTACAAATCAACTGAAATATTGCAAGCCTTTTATTATTTTAATATTGCTGATCATGGCTTACAGTTTAAGATTAAGATTCCCAGAATATTCTAATTTTTTGGGATAAGATATTTGAGTTTTCTTAAACTGTAAGCCATGATCAGCAATATTAAAATAATAAAAGGCTTGCAATATTTCAGTTGATTTGTAATGAATCCAGAATGTATGACATTTTTGTTTTTGTAATTGCATTACAGAAAATCACAATATTCTAATTTTCTGAGACAGTCCTGTACAACACAAGCTCCTACATTGAATCATCACGAATACTTTTGTACTTTTTGTTACATTGCAAAGATGCCATGACCCAACAATATGAGTACCCCATTAAATATTAATCCTTAAAACGTTTGTGTCCTTGTCTGTCCTTCCTCAGCGGGGAACATCGTCCTGCCGGGGAATGTTCTCCCTCTGAGCTACTTCGGCCGCTCCTGCAGTCTGAGAGTGGAGTCGGTGAGAGGAGAGGACGGCGTCACCCTCGGGAGACCGGACCGTCCCCCGGGAGCGGGACCAGACCCGGAGGAGTCGTCTGTGACGAGCTCTGCGCTGGACTCCACATCCGCTGACCTCTCGCTGCAGTTCAGCAGCCTGACTGTGGACGACAGCCACGACGGGACCCCAGGCACGCCTGGAGGGCCCGGTCCGGTGGCCAGCACCCCCCGCAGGCCGGACCCCCTCCACCTCCTCCCCTCATCCCCTCCTCCCTGCACTGCTTCGTCTGACGCCCAGAATCCTATGGAGGTAGATTTGTGTCTTAATTATTCGATCCAAAAAAAGATTGCTTCAATCAAAAAATACATTTTCTTTTGTTCTTTTTTTTTTAATCCTTTTTTTAATTTATTTCTTTTTATATATATATATATATATATATATATATATATATATATATATATATATATATATATATATATATATATATATATATATATGCGCCTTAGGTTTTTAACAGCATGGTATCAACCATTAATATGTGTGCAGACAAGGTAAAAAAAAAAATATATATTTTCAATTAAAAAAAAATCTAAGAAAAAAAGTGTTTGAATGCAAAAAAATATTTGAGACTCAAAAAAAATGCATTTGAACACTGTTTTTCTTTGATTGGAAATGTTTTCTTTGATAGAAGTGAAGTTTTTTTTTTGATTGAAGTAGTGTTTTTTTGTGTTTGGGCCATATTATTGGTAGGACATTTGTGTCTTTATCATTTAACCCTCCTGTTATGTTCCGGGTCAAATTGACCCGTTTTAAAGTTTGAAGATCTGGGAAAAATAGTTAAAAGTATTTTTTCAGTATGAAACTTCTTCTGCTTGCCTTAATTAGTGTAATCAACATATAATATGAAAATGGTTCATCTCACATATTTGCAACCCCCCCCTGCATGTTTATATAACATAGATACTGTTCGGGTCAGTTTGACCCGGCAGTCAATCTGGAGGTAAAAGGGTGTCAGAAATGTCAGACTATTTCTTTCTTTGCAACTGTGAGACATGTTTCACCCCAATCTCTCTCACACACACACACAGACACACACACACACACACACACACACACACACACACACACACACACACACACACACACACAGACACAGACACAGACACAGACACAGACACAGACACAGACACAGACACAGACACAGACACAGACACAGACACAGACACAGACACAGACACAGACACAGACACAGACACAGACACAGACACACACACACGCACACGCAAGTGCAGGTGCTGGATGTTCTCGCGGGAAAACTCCACCCATACTCACTGGACACTCAACAGGGGAGGGGCAAAACATATAAAAGATTCTCTGCATGGGAATCCTACCAACATTACACTCTGTCAGGCAGACATTTACAAAATGAGCAGCAGAAGCAAAAGGTTGACAGTCCAAGAGGCTCTGGAAGTCATCATTGATCATGACAGTGAAATAGAGGAGGATGTGTCTGAAGATGAAGACTGTCTCGAGCTGAATTCTGATTCTAATGATTATGATTTTGAACCAGATGAGGGAATTGCTGTTCCTATTCCTCCAAGCATGACATTCATGGTGAAATACAGTGGTCGTCATCCCCAAATGTGCGTCTGGTGAAACTGTCTGAAGAAAACATAATAAAGACAGTGCCAGGGCCCACTAGGATGGCAGTGACTCGTGTGACTGACATCAAGTCAGCTTTTGAGCTGGTCATGCCAGATTCAATAAAGAAAATAATTCTGGAAATGACCAATCTAGAAGGGAGGCATGTGTTGGGGGAGAAGTGGAAGGAGCTGGACAAAACACATTTCGATGCGTATTTGGGGGTCCTCATCCTGGCTGGGGTCTATAAGTCAAAGGATGAATCGACAGCCAGTCTTTGGGATGCTGAGACAGGCAGGGCTATATTTCGAGCAACAATGTCTCTGGAGACTTTTCACATTTTCTCCGGAGTAATCCGATTTGATAATCGAGAGACAAGGGCTGGTAGATGGGAGAGAGACAAGCTGGCAGCTATTAGGACAGTGTGGGACAAGTGGGTAGAGCAACTTCCACTACTCTATAACCCAGGCCCTAATATCACAGTGGATGAAAGGCTGGTGGCATTCAGAGGTCGCTGCCCATTTAGGCAATACATGCCTTCCAAACCAGCTAAATATGGCATCAAAATCTGGGCAGCATGTGATGCAAACTATGGTGTTTTATATGTTGGTCTTTCAAAAGTAATAAAGTGGTGAAACATTAAAAAAAAAGTTTAAACATGTATTTTTTATGAAAAACGAGTGAATCATATCATAATTGGACCATTACCTGTCAGAGGCAAGGAACACCATTGCACTAAATATTGATAGAATAGTTAGTAATGGAGTTAGTAATGACATATTAACAATGTTTGTTTGGATTTTTTTGGTTTCTGACATCTTTTGGGTATTTAAACATGCACCGGGTCAAATTGACCCGGGAACAGCATTGCTGTACCTGAGAAAACGAACATAACAGGAGGGTTAATCAAAAAAGAAGTTGCTTCAAAAAGAAAAAAATATTTTCAATGAAAAAAAATCACTTCAATAAAAAAAAACGTTTTTAATCAAAGAAAAAAAGTGTTTGAATGCAAAAAAATATTTGAGACCCAAAAAATTGCAATTGAACACTTTTTTTTGGATTGAATTTTTTTTTTTCGATTTGAAGTGTGTTTTTTTTTTTTTTTATTCAAGTGAAAAAAGTCTTCTTTTTTTTTTGATTGAATCATTTTGGCACAAACGTCCCGCAGTGGGCGGATGCTTCCCCATTGGTCAGCCCATAGACTTGCATGTTTGAGTGACAAGTGTCTACACCGACGTCTACAGCCCCCCGACTTTGTCCAAAATGGTCTCGTTTGTTTGTGCTGCGTTAGTGCAAAAAGCAATCCTTTTTTTTTTTTTTTTTTTTTTTTGATATCACATGCAAACAGATATGAGCCATCTGCCCCCCTTTTCATCAAATATTCATTATTATCCGTTAATAAAATTAACATTTTTCAAACATATTTATTTATGTTCAAATTTAAAAATTATATACAAGATCTTCCTTCTTCTTTTCATAATTTCTTTTGTGTTAAATCCGATATTCATTCTTATGCCACAAGGCACAAAGATGATTTTAATTTACCGTTTTGTAGAAGACGTAAACATGAATCTTTCATCACTTTCAGAGGAATTCACTCAATAAATCTCTTAAATCATCACCATCCTTGCCAATATTAAAAAAAAAAACATTTAAAGAACTTTCTTATTGTTTCATCTTTATAGTGTTTATTATTTAATCTGAGTTACATTTTCTTTTGTGCTTTTTGTTTTTTTTTGTTTTTTTTACTCCCCCTTGTGTGGCTTTTGTTTAGTCTTTTATTCATATATCGAGAGGATTCTATATAAGCCACCAGGCTTCTTCCTTTCCTTGCATGTTATTTCAATGTTTTTACATTCATTGTTCAATTTGTCTTATATTGCTAAATAAATAAACTAAACTTTTTGAATAATTAAGACACAAATCTACCTCCATAGAATCCCCTCAGCCCGGAGCCCGTCCTCAGCTCTGAGCAGCCTGAGCCGCCCACAGCGCCCTCTGCTGCTTTCCTGAGCAGCGACACCTTCTACCGCCTCTCCTCCTCCACCAAGGTCTGTTTCCAGAGCAGAGCAGGGCAGAAAGATGCCGACGCTCAGAAGTCAAAGGTCACGTACGGCATGATCGGGGGACTCAGCGACCAGTTGGACGTCATCAGAGAAACCATCGAGCTTCCTCTGACGCGCCCCGAGCTGTTCTCCAGCTACGGTAGGTCGGGCCGCGCACGCGTCCAGGATTCCTCACAAATGTTTGATTTATTCATAAACATTGACTGTGTTTACATGCAATCAATAACCCTTTTAAAACCCGAATATTGGCAATAACCCGAATTTGCACGGCCATGTAAACACCAATAACCCCTTTGAATAACCCGAATTTGCTCATATTCGGGTTTTTAAAAACCCGAATATGACCCTTGGGTTACTCCTTTTAAAACCCGAATATTGGGTCACGTAAACACCTAACGGAATATCCCCATCAAACGAAACATGAATTTGTTTTCTGCGCATGTTCTGTTCACAAGGAATTCTGGTCTTTTGAGTCCAGGAAGTTCTTATAAACACGGAGAAACACAAGACCAGGAGGAGACTAATCACTTCATAAATGTAATGAAGGATATGAACATTTCTGCATTTGTAGACGGTAGAAAGTACCGGGATAGAAGATTTACAAGAAGGTGAGCGAAAAGTTGCGCAAAGCAGCAATTGTTTTGAATTTGGATACAGGAAGAAGAAGTGGAAATTATTTTGCGTCATCACGTTCTCCGTGCGTCGCTGGTTTGATCCAGATATCCTGAATGATTAATTACCATGTAAACGGAATATTCCGAATGTTTCAGTAACCGGAATATTAGTAATAACCAGAATTTTGACTGCATGTAAACGTAGTCACAGTAAAAAGGATCTACTTTCAGTAATAATGTGAACTGCAATTAAATATAACAATAAATTTTGTTCCAACAGAGTTAAAGTACAAATCTTAGATTAACTTTGGGGAAGAACATCAATAAATAAAACATTACATTCTTCACATTCATTACAACCGACCACAGAAAATCAAAAGAAGTCCTTTAAATACAGTTCTCCTTTTAGATAACGAAGAAACAAATGCGCATTTAGATGAGATGTAAAACTTGTAGCAGTGAAGTGACTAATCACTTTATAAATTGAATGAAGGATATGAACATTTCTGCATTTTAGACGGTAGAAAGTACCGGGATAGCCAGATTTAAAAGAAGGTGAGCGAAAAGTTGCGCGAAGCAGCATTTGTTTTGAATTTGGATACAGGAAGAAGAAGCGGAAATAACGGAATTGCGTCATGATGTTCTCCGTGCGTCGCTGGTTTGATCCAGATATCCCGAATGATTAATTACCATGTAAACGGAATATTCCGAATGTTTCAGTAACCGGAATATTAGCAATAACCTGAATTTTGACTGCATGTAAACGTAGTGATTGATCCATCTCACCAGGGATCCCCCCTCCCAGAGGAGTCCTGCTCTACGGGCCCCCGGGCACGGGGAAGACCATGATCGGACGAGCCATCGCCAACGAGGTCGGAGCGCACATGGTCGTCATCAACGGCCCAGAGATCATGAGCAAGTACGATCACGTCGCTTATTGATGGAGTAGACGGCAGGCGTCACTGATGATGATGATGATGATGATGGTGGTGATGGTGATGATGATGATGATGATGATGACGGCGTGTTTGTGGGATGTTTTGCAGGTTCTACGGTGAAACCGAAGCAAGGTTGAGACAAATATTCACTGACGCAGCCCAGAGGTAAAGGCTCGCTCCACTCTGACCAACGACACGCGTTCATCAGTTAGAGATCTTTAGATAAATGTGGAAACGTTTCTGCCCTCTGGCTGGTTTCCACAGGCAGCCGGCCATCATCTTCATCGATGAGCTGGACGCTTTGTGCCCGAAGCGAGACGGAGCTCAGAACGAGGTGGAGAAGCGAGTCGTGGCCACTCTGCTGACGCTCATGGACGGGATCGGCTCGGTAAGTTCCCCCCCACCACGGCGCCGGCCCTTTGCTGGACGCCGGGGCTAAATGAGCACGTGCCTTGGACGAACAACATTATTTATTTAAATTCAATTTATTTGTATAGAGTCAAATCATAACAAAGGTCATCTCATGACGCTTCACAACATAAAAAAGATAAAGTGAGTCATCACACGCTGTTATTAATTGTTCGTTTTTTTCCCCACTTATTCCACCGAACAACAAAAGTGTTTTTTTTGCTATTTTCGGCCGAACAATTTCAGTTACAGAACATTCGGTGCATCCCTAGATAAAAGTGATCAGATATCACACATCATAAAATAAAACACAAGCATCCGAAAACATCAGCATCAGAGAAACAGAAGAAGAGCAAAACATCCCAAAAACACAGTAACATCAGGCTAGCTGAATCTAAGTTCTAATTTCAGCCATTATTTAATAAATCAAAAAGTAAGGTGCTTCTAGTCTCTTGAGGTCCCTTCAGAGGGTTTGAGCTGCGGACCAGGACCAGGACCAGGACCAGGACCAGGACCAGGGGTCTTCAGTCCTGGTCCTGCATGTTCTAGATCAGGGGTCGGCAACCCAAAATGTTTTAGATCCATATTGGACCAAAAAACAAATATGTCTGGAGCCGCAAAAAATGAAAAGTCTTGTATAAGCCTTAGAATCAAGGCAACACGTGCTGCATGTATCTATATTAGTTATACCTGGGGGGAGATTTATTTTCATTATGCACTTTGAGAAAAAAGTCGAAATGTCGAGAAAAAAGTCGAAATGTCGAGATTAAAAAGGAAAGGAAAAGGGAAGAAAAAAAGGAAAAAAAAGGTCAAACATTTTTGAAAAAGCTCCAGGAGCCACTAGGGCGGCGCTAAAGAGCCGCATGCGGCTCTGCGGGTTGCCGACCCCTGATCTAGATGTTGCTCAGCTCCAGCTCACCCTCGATCCAAACCACTGGCCCCGTATCAGCTGGTCATGGAGAAGCTGAAACCACAACCTGAAGCAGGTGTGTTGGAGCGGAGCAGCGTCTAAAACCTGCAGGGCAGCCGGTCCTTGAAGAACGGATCATTTCAGAACCTCTGGTCCTTTATTTTTAGGCCGTTCTGATTTAGATTTCCTGGTGCGTTCGGGATCACTGGCATGTGGCATCGACCCGGCATCGACCCGGGTTAGCTGTCTGACAGGTGGCCTTGTAGCACCTTTTATAGTGAAATAATTTCCTGAAAATGTAATAACGCCTGAAATTGTAATAAAATTTGCACTTAACTCAATCGAAAATGTAATAAAACCCAATAATGTAATAAAATATCCCAACGGATATTGTAATAACATTTCTACCAATAATGTAATACATTATTGGGAATTTATTACATGGTCTACAAGTCTACAATTTAACCCAATAGTCATTCAGTTGTTTCAAATCCAGTGTATATAACATTCTTAGATACTTAAAACACAAAATGTAGGATCTGGACTAAAAGTATTACATTATCAGTTTTTGAAAAAAAAAAAAAAAAAAAAAAAAGACCCACCTGAAAATGTAATAAATTCCCAATATTGTAATAAGGTATTACATTATCGGTAAAAATGTTATTACAATATCAGTCAGGATATTTTATTACATTATTGGTGAAGTTATTACATTATTGGATTTTATTACATTTTCGATTGAGTTAAGTGCAAATTTTATTAAATTTTCAGGAAATGATTATATTATAGGGTGAAATTGTTACATTATAGGGTGCTACAGGCCTCACATTTGCTTCTTGACTATGTTTGAATATGGAAGAATTCAGCGTCCACTCAAAGACTGCAAGCTCTTCTGCGGATCATGTCATGCGTCTCCTCCGACCTCAGGACGTTGGTCCTGGAGTCTTGTGGTTTCACAGACCTCGGCCGAGCTTCCATGTTCTTTCTCCGGGCAACGCTTCCAGACGAGCCGTACTTGTTCAGTCCTCTGCGGATCGTGCCACTGTGGATTTGTTCGCACTCAGCGATGCAGGCGGGGTCTCAGATCTTAGACGTCGACTTCTGGGCAGACCGGCAGCCGTCTTGAATACGTTCCCCTCATCTTTCTCGTGTTGAACTTTAGAATTAGATGAAATCAGCTGTCAGGAAATAGCTTTATGACCATTTCCTGAGTGATGTGCAGCAATTCATGCTCCTCCACACCCACTGTTTGGGTGTTTCACCTCTCACACACCTCAATGCTCCATCCCAGCAAGCTCCCAGAACATCTCCTTTTCTAGAGAGGATACTTTTGTACACTTTCTGATAAATAGTCCACCAAGAGCTGATGATTTGCAGCAGCTGGCTGCAACTTAGGCTCTTAAAGCCCTCTGAAGTAAAATTTACTTTTCTTGTTCTTTTTAGCTTCCTTTTTGTTACATAAATGCTTTTACAGTTGGGAAATAAGTTATTTTTCCTTATTTAAGACCCACTATGATTTTGCACATAGAGGATTGAGAGAGTTCTAACTTTTGCACGTGACTGTAACATCGGTGCTGCAGCAGCTGAGCACCGTTTCTTGTGGAAATGCAGTGAAACTCTCCAGGATTCAGATGGTTTCCACCTTTAGGCAGAGAGAGGATGCTCGTGCGTCTTTGTCTATCTCAGGAGGACGCCTTCTGTGTCGCATCAAAGAGGGATAACTGGAAGGAGACGAGCATCGCGCCGAGAACACGGCTCCCTCTGAATTCCTCATCACAAACACAGATTGTCATGCAGAAAAACCATCTCTGCGCGCTGGACGCACTTCACACGCTGTGGGCTGGATCTCTGGGGTGTCGTGTCTTCTCTGAGCTCTGATGAGAAAAAAAGACCCCCCGAATACACACACACATACACACACACATACTCACACACATCCGTAAAAAGTCATTCTGGCAAAGCAGCGATCTGAAGTTAACATAAGCTGCCAATTTGCCATAACTTTATTAAAGTGCGACTGCAGGAGGAAGCCCACATGTGGAGCGGTGATGCTGCACAGACCGCCAGCTCTCTCTCTCTGCTCTCTCCCGGCCAGTATTCGAATTGAGGGGGGATGAGGGGGGATGGCATTCCCCCCCTGAAATAAAAACGGTCCAAATCATCCCCCCTGTAAAACTGCCATCCCCCCTTTCCATCCCTTATGTCATTTCATCAATGAATGTGGTTTTACTGCTATTTCAACATTTAGAGTCATCACCAGAAAAATAACACCAGAAAAATAACTTATTTGACAATTTTCACCTGTTTTAGGTACATTTTCACTTGAAATAAGTAGAAAAATCTGCCAGTGGGACAAGATTTATCTTCTCATTACAAGCAAAAAAATCTTGTTCCACTGGCAGATTTTAAGTGAAAATCTACTTGAAACAGGTGAAAATTGTTGTTTTTTCCAGTGATGAGTCTTGTTTTAAGTGTAATGAGATTTTTTTTTTACTAAAATGAGGCATTTTAACTAGAAATAAGACAAATATTCTTGTTAAGATTGTGAGTTTTTGCAGTGATCCATTTTACTTATCCTGTGAAGGACAGAGTCATATTGATAAGTTCAGAAAAGTGTTTTTTATTGTTGTGTTTTGATGTATTTGATCTAAGCCCAGTGGATATTTAAAGCTTACAGAAGGCTGCATTTAACTGCTGCTATGTCATTCCTGCAGTATTTCTGCAGGTGTTTTGGTCACTGCTATTATTTGTAATATATTATATTATTTGTAATCAGCACAAATTATCTGTCCCCATATGATAAAATCCACCATCCCCCCTGATATTTTTTTTTTTTTTTTTACAACTCGAGTACTGCTCCCAGTTCTCTCCCGGCTCTCTCCCAGCTTCTGCCTGTTTTCCAGAGCAGGAGATCCGAGGTCACCGGCACCAAATGCTCTGCAGAGTGTGGAGAAGCACTTCCTGCTCCTCATCCGTCATTTATTTGTGTTTGACTTCTCGCTTCCAGTATTGACATGTGGAAGAGGATAATTAAAAGAAAGAAGGAGAAAGCTCATCTTGCAGGCAGACCACCCCAGGAAACGCAGGTCCGAGCCAAGCGCAGCAGCGGCACCGGGACTGAGAAACTGCTCAGCACGTGCACGCAGATCTCCAAACCTTAATGAACTTCACTTGCACAGAGTTGACTGCGACTGCGTCTGCGTCACAACACCTTGAACTGATCGCAGCTCTGAATGGCAGACTCTTGAAGGCCGACCGGGCGTTTTAACTGGTGTCAAAAGTATTCACATTCATTACTCAGGTAGAAGTATAGATACTAGAGTTTAAAAATACTCCTGTAGAAGTTGAAGTATCAACTCAAGTTTTTTACTCAAGTAAAAGTATAAAAGTACTGGTTTCAAAACTACTTAAAGTATAAAAGTAAAAGTAATGTAAGGGGGAAAAAAGCCATTAAGGACAAAAGCCATTGAAAATGAATGCATCTTAGTATAATGCAAATATATTAAAGAACCATATATGTGTACTATTGAGCATTAACATGAGTTTCAGAGAGCAGGAGATATGATGACTAGTTGCCTATAAGTATTGTAATGGTGCAAAAAGTCAAACTTCAGAGGCATGTTATCATTTATCCTAACCTTTATTGGAATGTACATCCAAGTTTAGTTGCAGGAATCTGAGGGAACGGATGTAAGAACAAAACTGGACAAGAACATCTGAAACAACCACAACCAAATTCACTCTATCCGGATGGAGCAATTTAACTGGATAGTTTTTTTTAAAGGCCGAAATGAAATAGAGTAACGAGGCTGTTTTTAAAATGTAAGGAGTAAAAAGTACAGATAATTGCGTGAAAATGTAAGAAGTAAAAGTAAAAAGTCGTCTGAAAAATAATTAGTCCAGTGAAGTATAGATAACCAAAATTTCTACTTAAGGTAAGAAGTATTTGTACTTTGTTACTTGACACCTCTGCTGAAATATGACCAGTTTGAAACACGTTGAAATGACTGAACTCTGCAGTCATGTAGCTCTTTAAATCTTTAAGCAGCTTAGAAGAAGATTGTTTTTCTTGAAGGAAAATTCGTCCAATAATTCCGGCGTGTCGTCACCGACTTCAACCGGACGTGGAGACGAACTGAGTGGAGAAAAACCACCGAAGAAGAGTTTCAGCTGCACGGCCTCTACACCTGGGTGTTTGTGTAGTTGGATCTTTATTATTTATTCATGCAAACTGGAGCAAATAATTATTTTTATCCCCAAAACAGTGAATGAAAGGAGGAGGGAAGCATCAGCAAACTCTCATTCGTTATCATTTGGTTACAGCTGTTTTCCTGTTGGCTTTAAGTCGTTTTTATAATAATTTGAGCCAGATGTCTCCACCTCTGCAGTTCGCTGTTACACCAAACCTTCCAGTTTTATTACTTTTATATACAGTCCAGAATTTACAGCTGAGTTTCTTCAAATGTAATTCACAGCTTCATTTATCCAATGTTTCATCCCAAAGTATAAACAGAAACAGTCTTCTTTAGTCCGTTAGTCTTTAATAAGATAAGAACAGTGACACGATGAGCGTTAGACCATTTATTTGGCCCTTAATTCTTTAATAATTGACTGTAGAAGATACAAACCACAACTTAAATTTCACAGAAAGTTGGAAAACCCATTGTTCATCATAACAAAGGGATTTATTTAGTGCAACTTCTTCCTCAAGCATCATCTTTGCAATGATATTAATTAGTATTCTCAGGTTTCTTCAGGTTCAAAACAGAGAAAGGTTCCTGTATTTACTGTCTTTATCTGAAAAAAGAGTAGAAAAAGAAATATTGACGTTAATAAAATATTTTTCTGGATTTCCTTGTTTTCACTGATAAATAAGACGTAATGCCATCACCAGTTTTCCTCTTAAATCCATAAATAACCTATAATATAAATCAGGTATATCTGCAGAGACGATGAGAGAAATGTCAATAAAATTATGTTATTTAGAATAAGAACAGTTTGAATTTATTTTCATGAATAAACAATTGTCTCTTGTATAAAATACATTTTGTTTGTAAAACAAAATAGAAGTAGAAGTGCAATTTTATCAAGTTATATAAACTCTACAGGACTGTCTCAGAAAATTAAAATATTGTGATTTTCTGTAATGCAATTAAATAAAAAAAAAAATGTCATACATTCTGGATTCATTACAAATCAACTGAAATATTGCAAGCCTTTTATTATTTTAATATTGCTGATCATGGCTTACAGCTTAAGAAAACTCAAATATCCTATCTCAAAAAATTTGAATATTCTGGGAATCTTAATCTTAAACTGTAAACAATAATCAGCAATATTAAAATAATAAAAGGCTTGCAATATTTCAGTAGATTTGTAATGAATCCAGAATGTATGACATTTTTGATTTTTTTTAATTGCATTACAGAAAATAAAGAACTTTATCACAATATTCTAATTTTCTGAGACAGTCCTGTATATGTTTACTTCATGATGGATTTGGGGATTTAATTTAGTTAATGAACTTTAAAGGAAAAACATGTTTTTAGTTATTTAATATTGATTAAAACAACATCCCAAAAGGGATCTTGAGCTCAAAAACATTTCTCATCACATTTCTCACATTATTTTCTGTACAACACCTCATTTATGTCTTTATACAAAAGTTCAGAGACAGAATTGAAGATATATGAACAATTTCTTCACGATCCTTTCATCGTCGTTCCTTGCGTCAGGAGTGGGATTAAACCGGAATGACGTGATCTTTTTCATCTTTCCATCTTTTTTCCAGGAGGGTCATTCGGGCCAGCTGCTGGTCCTGGGCGCCACCAACCGACCGCAGGCGCTGGACCCGGCGCTGCGCAGGCCGGGCCGCTTCGACAAGGAGCTGGAGGTGAGAAACCCCACGTCTGTGGCCGCACGGACACAACGCTCGGAGTGTGAATGTATCCTGGTGTGTTGTGGGTAGAGTAGCCAAAAATTGTACTCAAGTAAAAGTACTGTTACTTCAGAATAATATGACTCAAGTAGAAGTAAAAAGTAGTCATCCAAATAATTACTTGAGTAAAAGTAAAAAAGTACTTGGTGAAAAAACTACTCAAGTACTGAGTAACTGTTGAGTAACGTCTGATTTATTTTTTTAACACAACCATTCAAACAGACAAAAGTACAAAATAATCATCTTCAGGCAAATGAAATCAATAAAATAAATTAAAAATAATAAAAAATAGCCTAAATTAAAATAATCTTAAAGTAAATTCAAGTACATTAATGAATAATAAAATAAATAAAATAACAGAATAAAAAAAAGCACAAGTAGCACAAAATTTCAAGCCTTTGTACTTTTCTTTTTTAACCAGGCAGAACTAGAACAAACATGAACTCATAGAAACTCTGTGTGTGTTTGAGTCTGTGTAAATGTGACAAAACATGCAAAAACAAACATTTTTCCCAAAGAATAACCCAGTGATGTCATGAGATTGACGCGTACGCAGATAAAAGGGATAAAAGAAAAGTAACAGCTCAACGTAGCCTAATGTAGCGGAGTAAGAGGAACAGTTTCTTCTTCACAAATCTACTCAAGTAAAAGTAAAAAGTATAGTGATTCAAAACTACTCCTAAAAGTACAACATTTCCCAAAACGTACTCAAGTAAATGTAACAGAGTAAATGTAACTCGTTACTACCTCTGGTTGTGGTGCAGGTGGGCGTCCCCAGCAGCGCCGAGCGGGCTGATATTCTGCAGAAGCAGCTGAGCCGGGTGGCGTGTGACGCCACCGCTGAGGAGCTGAGCCGGCTGGCAGACGCCGCTCACGGCTACGTGGGAGCAGACCTGGCAGCCGTCTGCAAGGAAGCAGGCGAGTAAACGCACACCTATTCTCTCTCCAAGGTCCCACTTGATAAATAAGCTGCAAATCAAGACCACATATAAGGTTTTTCTTACTTCTTACTTTTCCAATAGTACCTACTCGGCTAGACTCCACTCGGTTTGGTTCGTACCCACTAGGGGTCTAACGTGCCGAGTAGATACTTTTTCTGTAACTATTCTGCCGAGGTTCTAAGCGGCTGAGTCGGGCTGTGATGTCATCACACTACAGGCCACTGATTGGTCGGGTGGTTGGAGTCAGACGTCTGAGTCAGGATGTGACATCAGCGAAAGAGCAACTCTAACGGCTTCTTGTTCATTTTATTCGATAAGCAATGGCAGCGAAAAATGTCTGTTTGGTGATCCAACTCTGAGGTGCAGATGTTCATGAACCTGGTGCTGAGGAGAGAATTAAAAAGGATCTAGACGGGCGATAAGGAACGACCAGATCTACCAGGAGCTCTGTCACTTCATAGCTGCTCACGGCTACCGACGGACAAACAACAAACTAAAAAAAATGTAAAAGCGTTGCCGCTTTAAGCTTCTCTTAAGCTTAAGTTATGGATCTGCGTCAAAACGACGCCGTGCCTACGGTGTGTGGTACGCGTCGACGCAGACCACACACCGTCACCTGCGCCGTCACTGACGTGCACCTCCCGAAAATTGTAACTACGCGTCGAGGCGACGCAGACCACACGCAGACGGAGAGGGCTGTGATTGGTTCACTTGGTAGCAACGCATTTCTGGTTTCCGGTTTGAAGCAGTCGTGAACTTTCAGCGCTCTTTTCTTCGTGTATGTGTGATTTTTTTTTTTTTTTTTTTTTTTTTTTTTTTGCACGATAGTGCACTGTGACCGGAAAAAGTTGGATAAACCATTCAGGAAAAGATCGCGAATTAGCGGTCATGGGGAGTACTGCACTGTGGCGAAATGGAGTGATGGAGAAGTCCGAAGGGTTCACGACGGCGTCACGGTGACGGTGTGTGCACGGTGTCGATTTGACGCAGAACCATAACTCAAGCTTTAGGCCCCGTCCACATGTAGCCGGGTATCTGCTAAACCGAAGATATTTTCCTACGTTTGGACAACTTTTGGAAAACTCTGTTTATGTAGATGCGTGTAGACACACAACCAGAGTTTTGCGTTTTCAAACGTCACATTATGCGCCAAAACAACAACAAATCTGCTCTGATTCTGACGTCTAACGTGCGACCCAGAACTACAGATGATCCACCATCTGTCCTCCAAGCTATTTATTAAATAAATGGTCTCTGCTCTTGTTCACCGTTTACTGCGTTACACCGACACAGAGCCTACGCCGTAGGGTACGCGGCGACGCGCACCCTACGGCGCACCCTACGGCGTAGGGTACGGCGTAGGTCTGCGTCGTTAACGCGGCAGCTCCGTGGTGGGACACGGGGGGACTCGGACTCGTTACCAAGAAGGGGACGCGGCTCCCGGGGAGGCCGGCCCGAAGGCCGGAAGAACAGATGATCTACAGGTTTGGAATGCTTATGAATGTGGTCGAAAACGCAGATCTTCAGTTATGTGTGGTAGGTTTTTTTTTTTTAAAACAATGTAATGTGGATACAAATTATTTTATAAACGGAGGGGGGAAATATTCGGTTTTAAAAATACCCGGCTACGTGTGGGCATAGCCTTACTCTCATTTTTTAACTTGATATCGATCACAAGCCACAGACCCAGCAGCACATCTATCATCTCCTCCAGGTTCTACATCTTTAGTGTCCTCTTCTTCGTTTAGATCACACAATCAAATACGTCACAGCAGTGCTATAAGACAGTGTTGCGTGGCCCGAGCGTCCTCACCCGTCACCCGTCCTCTAGTCGTCCGTTCGGCCTCCAGGGCCGCGTCGTCCCACCAACAAACATGACTGACACCGTGTTATTACATTTTAGTGCTTGTGTTGTTTCGTCCCGACCTCCTTCCCTCCAAACCACCGTTCCTCGGGTATTATTTATTTGACATGTGATTTTTCAAAGCCGTCCTGATGTTTTCTTGGCCTGCCCGACGCGGCTGCAGCCCCCGTCCAACACGAGGCCCGGCCAGACTGGAGGCTTGTTTTTCTGTGTTTCCGTGGAGGAAGTCGGGGCTTTCTGTGGTATCCAGATCCCGCTGAGAGGAACTGCCGAAACCAACACTTGTTGGGAGTTTCCTGCGCCCCCGCGGCCCCTCGTGCCACACACCGGCGAGGACGAGTCCACACGTGTGTACGGCGCGAACTCTGCATGTGTTGAGGGGTGCGGAGCACATGCTTATTTGTTTTCCCGTGCATGTATGTCTGTGTGCGACCCCCAGCTGCCTCCTGGGTGGTCCCGCCGCCCCTGCGTACGTGGCGTATTGGCTTTCCAGCAGGAGGGAGCCGGGGTATGCCGTGCGGAAGCGCTCCGGCACAAGAGCCTGATTTACTGCCCACAAGAGGGCCAGACGGGACTGGCAACGCTTTCTGAGAAACCTCCCCGAGCCCCCGGGGGAGACAACAACCTCCTCAACCCCCGTTCCACTGCTCATTTCTCCCCAAAAAAGTCCTCAAACCCAAATCACTTAGAGAAACACGGGGCCCGCCAGAGAGAGCATCCCACAGGAAGCGCAGAGGAATTCCTCCCCGACTTTATTGCTTTTCGTCGGCTGCTTCGGATAAAATACAAATTAAAATTGAAATATAATACACGTGCTCAGTTGGAAACAGAATGAATTCATTTTCAAATCTGAGAAAGTCATATTTTATTCAGATCAGAACACAGGAAACATAAAATTCACGTCCTTTTTGAACCGTTTCATGAAAAATATTTGCTTATTCTGAATTTGATGGCAGCAGCACGTCTTTACAAAAGATGGAGCACGTCTGGAAAAATAATTGTTAGTAACCACAAGTACCCGGAGGGGTTTGAATGTCCCGTCAGCTATAACACACATCAGATTCAGAGGATGTGGAGAAATCTCTGTGTGTGTGGGACAAGGCTGAAGATCAATACTGGATCAATACTCAAAGATCAGAGTAAAGGAAAGAAGGCTGTCCTCTCTCAGGGGTCCAGGGGTAACCGTGTCCACCATGGACTCTAAAACATCTGTAAAGGAAACATCAGTGCTGATTAGGGATGGGCGGTATGGACTAAAAAATGTATCACGATAATTTCTGGCATTTATCCCGATAACGATAAAAATGACGATAAGAAAATACCAATTCAACTCCAACTTTGTAACTATAAATCTATCACCACATTCAGTCTTTGGAGCCAAATCACTGATCTAAAAGATACTAAATACTACTAAACTACACCAATTAAACTGAATTAATAAAAACCAATTAAATGAGTTACACCTGTACTGCAAAACTGTAATGACTCAGATCCGCCATGTTTGTTACACAAACACGTATCAACGGGAATCTTTCTTTCTTTCTTTCTTTCTTTCTTTCTTTCTTTCTTTCTTTCTTTCTTTCTTTCTTTCTTTCTTTCTTTCTTTCTTTCTTTCTTTCTTTCTTTCTTTCTTTCTTTCTTTCTTTCTTTCTTTCTTTCTTTCTTTCTTTCTTTCCTTCCTTACTTCCTCCTTTCCTTGTTTTCTTCCTTCCTTCCTTCCTTCCTTCCTTCTTTCCTTGTTTTCTCCCTTCCTTCTTTCCTTCCTTCCTTCCTTCCTTCTTTCCTTGTTTTCTCCCTTCCTTCCTTCCTTCCTTCCTTCCTTCCTTTCTTTCTGGCTCATTTCCTTCCTTCCTTCCTTCCTTCCTTTCTTTCTGGCTCATTTCCTTCCTTCCTTCCTTCCTTCCTTCCTTCCTTCCTTCCTTCCTTCCTTCCTTCCTTCCTTCCTTCCTTCTTTCCTTGTTTTCTCCCTTCCTTCTTTCCTTCCTTCCTTCCTTCCTTCTTTCCTTGTTTTCTCCCTTCCTTCCTTCCTTCTTTCCTTGTTTTCTCCCTTCCTTCCTTCCTTCCTTCCTTTCTTTCTGGCTCATTTCCTTCCTTCCTTCCTTCCTTTCTTTCTGGCTCATTTCCTTCCTTCCTTCCTTCCTTCCTTTCTTTCTGGCTCATTTCCTTCCTTCCTTCCTTCCTTCCTTCCTTCCTTCCTTCCTTCCTTCCTTCCTTCCTTCCTTCCTTCCCGTACATTGTGCGTGGATCAGCTTTACACAAAAACATCACCAACGGGAATTTATCGTTTTTACTGCGAGATGACAAATTCTTATCGTGGGGAGTTTATTTGATGGTATATGGTGAACGGTAAAATATCGTCCATTCCTAGTGCTGATTGGTATATACGGCACTTTTTCGCCGTGATCGCTTCATGGACGCGCCGTGCGGTCAGATCAGCATATAACGTTTCTCCAGCTTCATCCTGAATCAGTTGTCTGACGCTTCTGGGAAGTTACCTGATATTCCCCCGGTCCAGCAGACGTCAGGCCAGCAGGTGCCCTAACTTTCCCCGCAGTCGTTTACTGCTCCTTTACATTCCTAACGGACGGCCTTCACTCATTCTCCATATGTGTGAATGGCACTGCGGCAGCCGGGTTTTCACCAGCTGCTCCGGTCATTCACAACAGATCCGGGGTAATGCTGCGGGCAAAAATCCTGGAAGAAATGCAGATTCATGCGGTGGCGCAGAAAAAGCTGTGATTTTTCTGCATTCATTAGTATTTTCTGCATTAATTTGCAATAAAATTTGATCTGATCTTCATTTAAGTCACAACAGCATGCTGTTAAGAAGATAATGCAGGTTATAATTACTCATTTATTGACTGAACACACCCACCAAACGTTCACAGTGCTCAGGACCAATGTTGGGACTAACGCGTTATTTAGTAACGTGTTACAGTAACGCAGTTAGTTTTGCGGTAACTAATACTCCAACGCATTACTTTTTAAATCCAGTAATGCAATTACCGTTACCAAACGGTGCGTTACTCCGTTATTTCTGCAGCTACAGTGAAGCCAGAGGAAACGTAGTGTGTGTGCGTTCAAAAACATGACGGTCATGAGACAAGAGAAGGCGAGTTTTGCAACGTGGAGATATTGTCATTACAGTAATCCCTGGTTTTCCACAGGGGTTACGTTCCAAAAAGAACCCGTGATAAGTGAAATTCTTATAGAAGGCTTCAAATTGCAGAGATCAGCACCTCCTTACACGTATTCCACTGCTCTTCTGAGCCGCTGCATCCCGACTCTGTAGTGTCTTTTTCTCCTAAAGCCGCGGTGCAGGAGTGTTTTTTCCAGAGAAGAAAATAGTTATGGGTCGTTGTTGTCGCTCTTTTTTCTTCTGGGCAAAAAGATTATCATAAACCGACATGCCACCATGGATTATATCTGAGACTGTAATGAACGATTCATCAAAGGTTCCTGTTCTTCAGCTGCTGCTGAAGCTCATTGGTCGTTCTCAGCTTGTTGCTAAGCAACCAACGTTATTGACGCAGGAAGTGAAGAAGCGGGGAGACTGTGTAGAATGCAGAACACGATGCACAATGTAAATCCATACAGTACCTGCTGAAATGAAGGCTAGAGGGGCATTAATCGGAGCATTTAAAATAATGTTTTTATTTAAAGTAACTAAAAAGTTACTTTTCATAGTAACACATTACTTTTTGGTCTAAGTAACTGAGTTACTAACTGAGTTACTTTTTAATGAAGTAACTAGTAACGGTAACTAGTGTTGTGGAATTTATCAAAAACCAGTTCAGAAGTTCGCTCGTGGTATAGAGAGGTTTTAATCAGTTCAGCCGGCGGTCGACATGACCATCGCAGATCGAGTCTGTATTTGGTGTGTCGACACCAATTGCTTTGTCCAAAGGGTTTTTATACAAAAGTTACAGGAATAAACCAGCCCAGTAAGAGAGGTGGGACTTTTAGCTTTGGGACCACCCCTGAGTGGTCCGTATATGTTCTTTGTCTCTGTGGGGGCTGGAAGTCTCGGCAGGGATGCAGAACGCCGGACCTTGCGTGACAATGTCCCGGCAGGGGTCCCCAGGAACTGGAACCCGCATGTCTATGAGCATAAGGGGGGGCTTGAGCAATCTGCAAGGCGTCGTTGTGTCCCTGCAGGGGGGCCAAATGGTCAAAATGCTTCATCAATTCACAATTTTTTTTTTTTTTTTTTTTTTTTTACAGTGGAGTACATCATTTTAGTAATAGTTTGAGTGATACATATGTTTGCAAGTAAACCTTAGACATGTGGTCGGAAACCAAATAACAACAAGCCAACAAAGCAAATTCAAAAATCAAGTAACCAACGTGTCCTAACTGTTCTTTATACCAATGAAACAAACTACTTATGACAGGTGTATGTAACATTTTGGCAATATCTTTCAAGTGATGCGTTATTTCTTGGACTGTGGCATTGCGGGTATAAATGTACAACATTCAGTTTTAATGACAGCACAAGTTCCCCCTTGAGAAGCTAATAAATCCATCATCCCTAAAGCAGTCATTTCTTGTGAGAGCATAGGCATGTCTTTTGCAGTGGTGTTGGCTAATCTTCAACTGCATGGGATAAATATCTTATCTGTTACAAAGCTGCCATGACTCCGTAATTTGGAACGAGGGCACCAAAAAATCTTGTCCATGGTGTTTGTGTGTGTGTGTACAATTCTCTTCTAACAATGTGAACGATTCTCATGGCTGGTACCGCATGGCCCAGACCACATATTCCAGACCAACCGTTTGGAAGATATTCACAAGCCTTCACGCCACAAATCCAGTAAACATCCTTTGGTAGAGGTATGGAACAGCGATTAACCATTGTAGCAAGGTAGCTATAATAGTGGATTTTGGCTGGTTTTAGGCTTAACAAGCGGTTCTTCAGAAGGAGAGCATGTGGAGTCACAGTTTGGCCTGTGCTGCTCCTTTGCTCCCCTGCTCCCCTGCTCCCCTGCTCTCCTGCTCCTCTGCAGAGGTCCCAGGTGCTGGAGCTCAGCTACTTCCGGGCAGGAAGAAGAAGGAATCGGCTGGTTTCCGCTGCATGGTCGAGGAGTTGTGTTCTTGCAGTGGGATGCGTGGAACCAGGTTAGACGCCCCTCACACTTGACGGCGGTGTTGGTGGTGAGCAGGACGTGTTGAGGTTTAGACCAGCGAGGTTTCAGGGCGTTTTTCCGTCGGAACTCCCTGACACAGACCCAGTTGCCGGGTTGGAGGTTATGGCACGGTTTGTGACTAGGAGGAGACTGGACAGCTTTTACTTGTCTGTGGATTGACTGGACAGCAAAAGTTTAGAGTACAACAGAATGATATCATGGATTCATCCATGGCATGGAAGTCCATCTTCTTCATATATACAGAACTGAATTGCTTGGTATGGTCATAGGTCTACCCATAATCCTTTCATGAAGCGTGAGTTTTGTGCTTCCTAATGGGTGTTAACAGGTGTCAACATTGTCCATTTAAGTCCAGTTTAAAATTCTCTGCACATACAAAAACATTTTCATACATGAACATTTTCATACAAGAATAATTTCATATCCCTCACATAATGTCTATTTGCAGAGCTTCAAAAAAAATCACGGTGGGGGGAAGTGTTGATAATGTTTGCAATATTTTTATAGGATGCAAATCTTGGAGCTTATCAGTCTTTCAACACTATCTGACACATTCCCCCTTTTTCTCATCTGTGATTGCCAACTGTGATCAACTATTCACGTGTACAAGGATGTGGGTGCAACAACGCGGCCGTCGTTGCTGACCCACAAATTATTTACATTTTTACAACCATGGGAATGCTACAATCCGTTTTTTCTTCACCTCAGTAGTCTTCTTATAGGAGAGCTACATCATTAGGAGAAACCAGGTCGTTAGCGGGTATAGAAGGGCAAAGTTTTACATAGACAGGTAAGCCAAATTTGGCAGTTTCTTTTGCTGCATGGTCAGCTGAAGCATTGCCTAGTGAAAACAGGGTTGGACTGGGTGTGGGCTTCACATTTAACAAAGCAATAGATGAAGGTAGTTGACAGGCTTGTAACAGTTCACCAATCAATTAACCACATTTATCTCCGAGGATGAGATAAATGCTCGGTTCGCCCACAATATATAAAATCTATAAGATACAATATACACAACCAAAAGCATATCTGGAATCTGTATAGATTGTAACAGTTTTACCTTTTGATCAGTATATAGTTTCATCTACTTGGGTGGAGCTGGAGAGGGGGGCGCTTTCAACAATTAAGAATTATCACAAATTGTATAACCTGCGTATGGTATTCCATTTTTATAAGCAGAGCCGTCAGTGAGGAAAACAGGAAAGGTCAGGACGAGTGTTAAAGACAGAGGTGTCAAAAGTATTCTCATTCATTACTCAGGTAGAAGTATAGATATTAGAGTTCAAAAATACTCCTGTAGAAGTTGAAGTATCAACTCAAAATTTATTATATATGCATTTTTTTTTTTTCTAGTAAAAGTATAAAGTACTGGTTTCAAAAGTACTTAAAGTATAAAAGTAAAAGTAATATAAGCGGGGAAAAACCATTAAGGCTAAAAGCCATTGAAAATGAATGCATCTTAGTATAATGCAAATATATTAAAGAACCATATATGTGTACTATTGAGCATTAACATGTGTTTCAGAGAGCAGACACGTACAAACCAAATATGTTTATACTTCTCATCCAACCACAACCAAATTCACTCTATCCGGATGGCACAATTTAACTGGATAGTTTTGTAAAGGCCGAAATGAAATAGAGTAACGAGGCTGTTTTTTAAAACGTAAGGAGTAAAAAGTAAAGATAATTGCGTGAAAATGTAAGGAGTAAAAGTAAAAACCGTCTGAAAAATAATTACTCCAGTGAAGCATACACAACCAAAAGTTCTACTTAAGTAAGGTAATGAGGTATTTGTACTTCGTTACTTGACACCTCTAGTTAGAGATTAGTTATACATGCATTCAGAGACGTTGTAGTAGGCCACAGACAGATTTCCATGCACTTACATGATGAATTTTACCATAGGCAGGATAAGATTATGTAAATTGGGATGTTCTGATTTGGCTCACCCCAATGGGAGCCGATCATTGGCTGTTTCCTCTGCGCCTCCTCTCAGCGCTCAACCTGTGTAGGAAACACTTTTGAAAAAGACTTTAGTATTTTCATACATTTCAGATTTTTTTTTTTGCGTTATCCAGGCCTACCCTTTGTGGAGGGCAATTAGCAAATATATATTTTGCATGTACCCTGGAGGGAATCCATCAATCTGATCTCGTGACAGACCACAATTCTCTTTTGCTGTCAAAATTGTTTTAGCATAAAGTTCCCTGGGATTATCAATTTTCCCTTTGAACTGTTAAGGCAATAAATACTGTGAAAAAAAGTCTGAGCTTGCTCTGGTGTGATTTTGGCAACAGCTGTGGGATTAAAAGGGAATTCTACAAGCATCAAGTACTTTGCGCATCAAGTACTTTACTTTTCAAATCATGTGGCAAAGTTAGTTTAACCGCTGTTTCCTCTAGCCATTTTGTTTATTAATTTAAAATCTCTTACCATTATTTGGCTCCAAATTTTGTAGGCAACAGATCTTGGATTTTTGTAAAATCCAGTCGTCATCAGAAGTGTCATCGTCATTTGATTCTTTAATCAGTTTCACCGG
This sequence comes from Cololabis saira, assembly GCF_033807715.1. NCBI lineage: Eukaryota > Metazoa > Chordata > Actinopteri > Beloniformes > Belonidae > Cololabis > Cololabis saira. The sequence continues at coordinate 8,442,319 of NC_084593.1, read as the reverse complement.
ATAAAGGTTTTGATTTTATCATTTAACTGGTTCTCTAATTTCTTTTTCGTCTGCGTTGTGTTTTTAAATCCTTCTAGCCATCAGCTTTTTATTTTGATCAGTAAGCGAAGCTATTTGAGATTCTGCATTACGGCGTCTACCTTCATCCCTCCACAAATCTGAGGGAGTTTGAAGTGCTTTTTAGTTATTTTAACAATATTTAATACTAACTAAGTAACAAACAAAACTAACAAATAAAACTATCGGTACCGTGATTACCATACATGTATTTAAAGAACTGAAAAACTTCCCAAAAACTTTCCAACTATCAGTCTACCTGAGCATATAAATCATTCCTGTTGATGCAAAGAAGAGCGAGTCGATTCTTGCAGAAATGAAATATACTCCATTTTGGGAGAGCGTGTCATCCCCACGTCTATTTCTCACAAATATATCAGTGTTCCAACACTTACGGACCCCACGTCCTGCATATGCATAAGAATAGTCCCCCTGGACTATCTTTTTATTGGTACCAGACCAACCATGGCGCTGTTGGCCATTTCTCTCTTTAATGTTACCCGAGATATTAAACCTTTTTTTAGAAGAGCGAGTCAGATTCTTAAGGCAGGAGAAGCAGAACATTCTCACAACACAATCAAATTCAAGTGTTATGAAATTGTCAGCATTCCTAAAACATCTCTACAATAACCTTCCCAATAACACAAAATAATAATACAAAATATAACCTTCACAACCACACAGCGGACTTACCTAAATTTAAGGATAACGTCAACTTTCTCTGGCACTCCAGTTCACAGACTTTCGACAACAGCCCAGAAACAATAATTTGGGATTTAAATGGATCCCTTACCTTTGAAAATTTAGATAGAGTCGCTGGTTGTGTCGTTGGTCTGGAAAAGGAGTTTCCGTCGAAGGTTTATTGTCAATCCGGGTCACGGCACCAAATTGTTGTGGAATTTATCAAAAACCAGTTCAGAAGTTCGCTCGTGGTATAGAGAGGTTTTAATCAGTTCAGCCGGCGGTCGACATGACCATCGCAGATCGAGTCTGTATTTGGTGTGTCGACACCAATTGCTTTGTCCAAAGGGTTTTTATACAAAAGTTACAGGAATAAACCAGCCCAGTAAGAGAGGTGGGACTTTTAGCTTTGGGACCACCCCTGAGTGGTCCGTATATGTTCTTTGTCTCTGTGGGGGCTGGAAGTCTCGGCAGGGATGCAGAACGCCGGACCTTGCGTGACAATGTCCCGGCAGGGGTCCCCAGGAACTGGAACCCGCATGTCTATGAGCATAAGGGGGGGCTTGAGCAATCTGCAAGGCGTCGTTGTGTCCCTGCAGGGGGGCCAAATGGTCAAAATGCTTCATCACTAGTTAGTATTTTTCAGTAACTAGCACAACACTGTTCAGGACTAAAGTAAGTGAACCCTCGGACCTGAACCTCCTCGGACCTGAACCTCCTCGGAGCAGGTGTTTTGTTCGGCGCTGGATCAGATCTGCACGATGTTCAGGGCTCTTTTTCCACTCTCTCTCTCTCTAAAGCTCCGGTGTTGACAGCTCTCTTGAGATCCTTCCCAGCTTTTCCACGTCCAGGTCTGGGCTCTGATCGAGTCTCTGCAGCAGGCAGGTTTCCTTTTTTTCCGAAGTCATCCTGTGGCGGGTTTGGCTTTTACGACGAGGGCCGTTATTCTGCTGCATCACTCAGCCTCTCCGCCGAGCCTCGGCTGCCAGACCGCCGCTCTGACACGATCCTGCAGGACGGCTTGGCAACCGTGGGAGTTCATCTTCCCCCTCACTGACTGTTACTGCTCCAGGACTTTTTTTTTCGTAATGAAAAGAGCCGTTTAAATGTTCCAGCGTTGTTTCAGCCTTGAGCTGCTACTGGTGGGTTCTTCGGTACCTCACTCAGCAACCACCCCAGGAAAAACATCCTCAGCACCAGGAAAGGACTAAAAAAAAGGAAAAAGGTCTTAAATCTCTTTCCTTGGTTAGATAAAGATTAATAAATGATCAATAAATGTGGACCGATTGATTCTTAAAACACGTTTGAGAAGATTTTGTAGATCCAGATCAGGATTGACATCAGCACACGCTTCTGAGAAACGTCGAGCTCAAGATATTTGTGTCTTTTATCAATCAAAGGAGCTCTAGATTATAGGTTATTTCATCAATTGCACTCCAGCTATGCTAACTGCTGACTCTGGTTAACCTCCATAGACATAATTAGGGCCAGTCCCAATCCCCCCCTAGTCCTACTTTTCAGCCCTACCCCTACATTTTGCGTGTTCCCGTGAGGGTAGTGGTGTCCCAATTACTCTTTGCATGTAGGGTTAGTGGACATAACGAGGGCTAGTGTGTATGAATCTAGCCCTTCACAGCGAGGGATTTTCGCCGGCCGAGGGCCTGAGAAAATTTCCCAGAATGCTTTACGTCATCATTTGCAGACTGAATCACAAAAAAAAACATGGCGGACATTTCCTATTTTTTAGTGAATAAAATCAATATTTTGAGTTAGTTTCTGCATAAAAATGCGTTTTCATTACATTTCTAGTGAGAAATATATATTTTGCTTTCATAATATTCACTCAGTGAATGTACATAATCACTCGCTTGCCCGTTGTTGCGTTGTATCTTCAGATGTCGCCAGAATAAAGGTTGATTTATGGTTCCGCGTTACACCAACGCAGAGCCTACGGTGTAGGTTACGCGGCGACGCGTACCGTACTACGCCGTAGGCTCTGCGTCGATTTAACCGGCGATCCTCTCATCCCCGAAAAATTTCTTAACAGACGTTATTTGGATAAACTGAGTCCAGGTTGGGGATCTTAACGGTTACTTTTACGGCTGAAAAAATATTAAAACTTAATAAAGTGGCATATTAACAGCGCTACAGCGGAAATTAAAACAGCTTTTATCTCTGGGCTTCCTGATATGGTGTGACGTTTGTGCAAACGTAACTACGCAGTCGCTTACGTACCCGAACGTAAACCACGCAGTGACGTAGCAAGTGGTGTCCCAATCCCTAGGGAACATTACAAGGACCCTACTCATTTTTAGGGCTAGTGGTAGAAAGTAGGGGGTGTATTGGGATTGGCCCTTAATCTATAGTCAGTTGCAATTTCAGGTTGTGTCACCATGTGCAGTAGAACACACATTTAAAGGAGCTTGAGGCTCCTTTTAAGAAATGAGACTCTCTAGCTCCACCCTTCGCCACGACGGCCGTTGGGGGTACTGCAGCCAACAGTGAAGCCGGCACGGGAGAACCGGGAGAACGCGCATGCAGCGTCATGTGACGTCACATCCGCAGGACAGCGCGGGAAATTCGGGACCGAATTACAGCACATTTTGCAGCACACAGCCTGTTCAAGGCAACGGAGAGATACACTAGAGGGCTCATTCTTTTTGGTTTGGAACGCTTCATCTGACATTATTACTAGAAAACTTAAAACGTATACGAATTCTTTTCACAAATCCTGCCTCAATCCTGCCTCATGCTCCTTTTAAGATGCTTGAATCCAAGTTTCTTGGTGTTTACTGACATTCATGGTTGTTTAATCTCCATAAATTCTTGCTTTTTACGGGTAAAGATCCCAACCACCACTAACTGCTCACACACACACACACACACACACACACACACACACACACGCACACGCACCCCGAGTTGTCAGCTGTTTTTTCCTCTTGCTTTCACTGAAAAGGAAAAAAAAAAGAGAAAGAACAAAGAGGCAGCAAACACACACGGAGCCGAAGCTGCAGTTGTTTCCTCCCGCCGCTCAGGTAACAATGAGCCGAAGGGGAAGCGTCTGCTCCGACCCGCTGCTTCCTGAAAAATAAAAACGAGGGGACGGATCGCCGCGACTGCGGCCGCGCTCGGGTCACGCAAAGCGATCCCCCAAGATGCACAGCTGCGTGGACGGCACGGGCACACACACACACACACACACACACACACACACACACACACACACACACACACACACACACACACACACACACACACACACACACACACTTGCGGCGTCTATATCGGAGACGCGTCCGGCCTCCAACACAATACCAGCCTGCTTATAGATCAGACAGGACCAGCGTTTGCATCAGTTCATACGTGGCCAACGTCAGAGGGGAGGATGGCAAGGCCAAGCGATTGTGTATAGATTTTTTCCTCTTTGTGTGCATAAGAACGGATGGAAATCTTGATGTCATTAAGGAAGTTTTTGTTTGTCCAGTCCAAGTTGCGCTGAGCCCCAGGAGCAACTTCTTGACGACAGATGTGTTATACAATCAGAACTTAATTATAGCCGATCACGAATCGGCCCGGTTTGAAGCGTAAGGTAATGCACGAGCACGCTCATACCAGATCTATTAACGTCAGCCTCGTCGAGGTCAACTCAAATCCCATTTAAGCCTCCGCTGAGTGCTGGAATAATTAAGAAAATCTGAGCTTTGCATCACGTGCGCTGACCGAGGGAATCCAGGATGAGTACAGTGATCCCTCAGTGAAAGGGAGGATTTTTAGACGTGAAAAGTAAAGAAAACACAAACGCATCTCGGTATTAAGAAGGGCAACCGTTGTGTTTGTCTTACTGGGTTTGATAGATGTGCACTGATTCTTTATTTGTTAAAGCACGGCAGCCAAAAAAATATATCAACATGGGCGATGAAGTAAAAGGAAGTGTCATCCTGAATATGTCCACTCAGCGTAAGATGGGAATTTAATATTCCTCATGTTGGTAATGTCACGGAGGCAAAAACCTCCAACAGGTGAGTTGATACGACTCAATGAGTGACTTTTCTTCCTGTAAAAATGGTAAGACCTCACTAAATCTCCCTGAATCCCATTATTATATACAGTACTCGAGTTGTAAAACAAAATCAGGGGGGATGGTGGATTTGATCGTATGGGGACAGATAATTTGTGCTGATTACAAATAATATAATATATTACAAATACTAGCACTGACCAAAACACCTGCAGAAATACTGCAGGAATGACATAGCAGCAGTTAAATGCAGCCTTCTGTAAGCTTTAAATATCCACTGGGCTTACATTAAATACATCAAAACACAACAATAAAAAACTGTTTTCTGAACTTATCAATATAACTCTGTCCTTCACAGGATAAGTAACATGGATCACTGCAAAAACTCAAAATCTTAACAAGAATATTTGTCTTATTTCTAGTTAAAATGTCTCATTTTAGTAAAAAAAAATCTTATTAAAGATTAAACAAGACTCATCACTGGAAAAAACAACAATTTTCACCTGTTTCAAGTAGATTTTCACTTGAAATAAGTAGAAAAATCTGCCAGTGGAACAAGATTTTTTTGCTTGTAATGAGAAGATAAATCTTGTCCCACTGGCAGATTTTTCTACTTATTTCAAGTGAAAATTTACTTGAAACAGGTGAAAATTGTCAAATAAGTTATTTTTCTGGTGTTATTTTTCTGGTGATGACTCTAAATGTTGAAATAGCAGTAAAACCACATTCATTGATGAAATTACATAAGGGATGGAAAGGGGGGATGATTTTGACCGTTTTTATTTCAGGGGGGATGCCATCCCCCCCCTCATCCCCCCTCAACTCCAGTACTGATTATATAAATCTTCCGATATGGCACCTGTTTCATATTCTGTAGTCTTAAACCTTGTTTTCTTTTTAATCCAACTCCTTGCAGTAACTTGGTACCTCCCTGTTAGTTGTTAGATTAATCAAAAAAGCATATCATTTCTTTAGAAAGCAGAAAATAAAACAAAAATTACAAATATCTCCAAGTCCATCCCATCATTTCCTCCCTGCTCGTCCCTGCAGGACAGATTTCTCCCCTGAACGAGGACCTCTGGTGGTCAACTGGTGTATTGCTGCAGAGTTGAATAAACCGTGCTGGGTGTTGGCAGAGAATGTTGCAGGCAGGAGGGCCGATAGGAAGAGTTTCATTAGTTCAACAGCTGAGTAAAAATAGCAAAACCGATGTTTGTTTGGTCCTTTTTTAGGAATATTGTTTTCCTCTTCTCGTATTCCTCATTTACAGAGGTGTCAAGTAACAAAGTACAAATACTTGGTTACTTAAGTAGAAATTTTGGTTATCTATACTTCACTGGAGTAATTATTTTTCAGACGATTTTTTATTTTTACTCCTTACATTTTCACGCAATTATCTGTACTTTTTACTCCTTACATTTTAAAAACAGCCTCGTTACTCTATTTCATTTCGGTCTTTAATAAAAACTATCCAGTTAAATTGCTCCATCCGGATAGAGTGAATTTGGTTGTGGTTGTTTCAGATGTTCTTGTCCAGTTTTGTTCTTACATCCGTTCCCTCAGATTCCTGCAACTAAACTTGGATGTACATTCCAATAAAGGTTTGGATAAAAGATAACATGCCTCTGAAGTTTGACTTTTTGCACCATTACAATACTTATAGGCAACTAGTCATCATATCTCCTGCTCTCTGAAACACATGTTAATGCTCAATAGTACACATATATGGTTCTTTAATATATTTGCATTATACTAAGATGCATTCATTTTCAATGGCTTTTGTCCTTAATGGCTTTTTTCCCCCTTACATTACTTTTACTTTTATACTTTAAGTAGTTTTGAAACCAATACTTTTACTTGAGTAAAAAACTTGATGATACTTCAACTTCTACAGGAGTATTTTTAAACTCTAGTATCTATACTTTTACCTGAGTAATGAATGTGAATACTTTTGACACCACTGCTGAAGTGGAGGTTTAGTGACTCACAGCCGAACCTCTTCTATCTCTCTCTGTTCATTTTTCTCCAGCAGGGAGACTCTCAGTGCTCGTCTAAGCGTGTCCTCTCTGAGTTGAGTCATAATGAATCATAATTTCATGCGAGTTGACAGATTTACGTGCACATTGAGGCGATCCACTGGACCGTGTTAGTCACAGCAGAAAAAACGGACGTCCTGCGCGGCGGCAAATCAATTTCTGAACTTTTCTCCTGACAGCGTTTCTGTTGAATCTGACATGGCACCTTGTCAGGTCGTTCTGCCTCGGCTTCACGCGAGACGGCTGTCGGCGTGCGCGCCGGAACAGGACGGGCCGACATGGATGGAGTCGTTAAAGAAAATCCCTCATTGTGTTTTGCTCGCTGGCTGCACGTTCGAGTTGAAAGATGCCACGCTGTTTTAGGAGCAGGAAGTTTGATGTAATACTAGTACTTACAAAGCACTCACGTGCATATTTTTATGCATTTTCTTATTTAATGAGACATGTATAAATTTCTACAGCTGTAGTTCCAGAAACATTTGGATGCGGATCCAAAGTTTTGTGTTTTGCAGTCGGAGGGAAAAGACACCCCACTGCTCACGGAGCCTCTGCTGGCTGCCGTAAGCGTGTTCTCCTCACTCACTGCGTTTCCATGCATCAATAACCCTTTTAAACCCGAATATTGGCAATAAGCCGAATTTGTACGGCCATGTAAACACCAATAACCCCTTTGAATAAACAGAATTTGCTCATATTCAGGTTTTTAAAAACCCGAACATGACCCCTGGGTTACTCCTTTTAAAACCCGAATATTCAGTCATGTAAACTAGGCCTGTGTTGAAAAAATCGATTTCCCAATTCTAAATCGATTCTCATATTAATTCCTAAAAATGGATTCATATGAAAACATTAAAGTGTTAGATTATAATTGCATGCATTGTCTATATTTCATTACTTTATATTAGGGCTGTGCGATTAATCAATTTTAAATCTAAATCGGATTTATTAATCAAGACGATGTTAAAAAAAGGAAAATCGGAAAATGGATTTTCCTTTTTTGCAGCTGGCTGCATTACAGACAGAGCTCGTCTAGTCATCTTTGTTTGGTCAAGAAAATGGTAAATGTTGTCACTTTACTAAACTCAAGGAGGATTTACAGTATCTTTCAATTGCACTTCATTCCCAATAGGGACATTTGTTTGCTATTTTCTTTAAAAATAAAGATAAAATATTTGAAACAATTTATTCCATTGTCTTTTGTAGTTTACCAAAAAAATCGAAATCGAAAATTGGGTTTTCAGAGAAAAAAAAATCGGGATTTTATTTTTGTCCAAAATCGGCCAGCCCTACTTTATATACTGTCTTGGGGTTACATTTGCAAAAAATGCTAAAACCAAATGCTCAAAAATTAAAAACCAAAATAGACTGAAAAAGGAACAAAAAAAAAACGGAATGTGGGAAAAATAAAACTGATTTCATCCGTCTCTGTTTCCTCCCTGGATCTGTTTGGTAATTCTGACCCACATGATGTTTCTGAAAGCAGTTCTATCAGCATTCTGGGAGCTGATTGGTCCTTACAGCATCATTAGCTGCTAATACTTGCTGTTTAATCTCAATATAATACTAGTATTAATATGTTGCATAACTACAGTCATATAATTCATGCAACAGCTCAAAAAACAGTTTTAATAACACTAACCCAAATCAATATCGGAATAGAATCGAATCGGATCGAATCAAATCTTGATAATCGATTCTGAATCTTAAGAATCGGAATCGATTCTTGACATTTGAATCGATCCCCAGTCCTAATGTCCTGATACTTTTAGGGCTAATACCGATGTTTTCAAAATGCCGTGATCGGGACAACACTAGTTTTTCTACTTAACTTAAAAAATAAAAGAAATTCACATTTTGAAGTAGACTGAGGCAGAACTCGCTGTTTTCCCGGTTTTTCTATTTTCCTCTTGCGGCTCTTGCTCATGGGTTCGGTTCATGATGCTGCAGATGTTTTCCTGTTGGTGAAAGGTCTGGACTGCAGGCCAGCTCGCCGCTCGGACTCTTCCACCACGAAGCATCGCTCGTTGCAGAGGAGGCAGTAAACAAATTAGCTATTGCTGAAAAATGCAAGGCCTTCCGTGAAACGGATGTTAATGGGACGGGACACGTGTTGCTCTGAAATCTGTATACATCATCCACATCAGGTCTCCTTTCCAGATGTACGGGCCGCTCGTTCCAACGCATCCCCGTACAATCAGGGACGCAGCTTTGCAGCTCTCCGTTCCAGAGGACGCCGGTTACCTAAAATACGCTCAAATGGTGTTTCATCTGACCACAGGCCAGTCTCCACTTTACCTCAGTTTATTTTAAGTGATTTCTTTACTCAGAGAAATCTGCTTTCTTCCTGGATCGTGTTCAGTTAGGACTCCCGCCCCGTGTGACGGAGCTTTAACCTGCGTCTGTGGATGACACGGTGAGCTGGAAGTCTTCCTGGGTCCATTAGTCCAGGGGCCAGAACCCAAAGTTTAACTTGTCAGCACCACTCAAGGTGACCAAACTTACTTTTTGAAAAGATCCATGTCTATAGATAATATTTTGGTATGATAACCCTTCTTGAGTGGCAGCTGTATCATAGTTATCAGCTCATGAAGTTACCCAGCCCCTCAGAAAATTACATTTTAGATGCTGCTGCATATCCTGGTTTAGACTCATGTACAGGATATCTGTCAATGTTTCACAATATTGTCTTTGGTATCATTTTAAGCATTCATTCAAGCTAAGATGTGAATCTTTCTGACCAACATAGAGGTCACTGCAGCTCTTTAAACTATAAACGCACATTTTTACACAATTTTCGCCTAAATGATATACTATCTTTTAGCCGTGTGTCATCTAGGAACAACAGAGACACAAAATACAAAGACTGGAATACTCACAGGACCATAAGGATTCAGGAAATGTATAATATACCCATACTATATTGTTGTTACAGGTCATTGTGAGCCTTAAACTAGAAGAGCATCATTAGACTCCTATGAAACTATAACAGCCACTAATGTCACAGACTGGTCTTTATCCTGCAAATACACGACATGAAGGACATAACAATGAGATAAGGAACCAGCTTAGTTTTATAAACAACATTAGAGACACAAAATACAAAAAATACAAAAAAAACCTATCGATGTATCGATGTATTTCACAGTTTCCACTGACATTGAACATAATTCTGAGTCCCTCACTGGTTGTAAGTTGCTCCTTTTAGACCCAATCACGTCTCTGATGTGGTTTGACCTAATTAGTTGCAAGATGTTCCTCCAGGTGTTTCTTTTTAGTATCATTTACTTTTCCAGCCTTTTATTGGCCAAGTTTCAATTCATTTCAGGCTTTTTTTTTTTTCTTCTACTGCTCAAGTCATTCAAAATGAGGTCATATTTTCATGAAATGGAAAATATATTTCCTCCGATGTTCAATATTTGCAAATCATTGTATCCTTTTCTTTTGTCCCAACTAAATTGGAGTTGTGGTTGTAAATCCTCCTTGAGTTTAGTAAAGTGACAACATTAACAATCTTCTTGACCAAACAAAGTAAAAAATTGATTTCCCGATTTTCCTTTTTTTTTTAATATTGTTTTGATTAATGAATCCGATTTAGATTTAAAATTGATTAATCGCACAGCCCTAGGGCTGGGTATCGATTCAAATGTCAAGAATCGATTCAATTCCGATTCTTATATTCAGAATCGATTATCATGATTCGATTCGATATTGATTTGGCTTAGTGTTATTTAAAATGTTTTTTGAGCTGTTGCCTGAATTATATGACTGTAAAATAACTAGTGAAATAATAATTTCACAATAATTATTATGAAATAACGAAGAAATAAATAACTAATTAGTTGCAAGATGTTCCTCCAGGTGTTTCTTTTTAGTATCATTTACTTTTCCAGCCTTTTATTGGCCAAGTTTCAATTCATTTCAGGCTTTTTTCTCTTCAACTGCTCCAGTTTAATACAAAATGAGGTCATATTTCTCATGAAATGGAAAATATATCTCCTCCAATGTTCAATATTTGCAAATCATTGTATCCTTTTCTTTTGTCCCAACTAAATTGGAGTTGTGGTTGTATTTGAAGAACTTAATATTTGCAAATAAAGAGCCGTGCAGCTTCAGACGAAGATGAGGCCCACGTCAGGTGTGGTGTTTAGGAGATGCATGCCAAAGACTTCTGCAGGTCTTATTTCCCTAAACGTTAACATTAACCCCGTTTCCAACCCACTAGAAAAAAAACGACACAAAGCTGCATTTCATAATGAATCCCTTTAGGTGTTCTCTGCGGTGCGGGCAGCTATCATGTGGTCTGGTGGAGCCGCGCAGACGCTGGGCGTCTCTCTGTCGTCCTGCTGGCGTTACACTGATCCCGGTGCGAGCAGATGACTCATTCCCACAGTCTAAACACTGCAAATGGTGTGTGTGAGTGTGCACGTTTGCCGGGGTGTGTGTGCTCCTGTGTGCGCTTGTTTTGGTTTGTGCCACATCCGGATGCGCTGTTTACAAGCCTCCCTAAACAGGGGAAGCCCAGTGGAACAAAGGAGGCCAGTAAAATTGATTATGTGGAATAATAAACACAACCCTCTGCGCTGTGTCAGCTGAAAGCTTTTCGGATAGCCGCTTATTTGATGGCAGAGATGAGGGCCCGATACCGCTGCATCCACTTCTCCGACTCCCATCAGATATCCTGAATGATTTACTCGGCAATTATGCAAAGTCACGGCTAAAAAAGCTTAATGAGAATCCTGTTAGGAGACTCTAACCCAGGGATCGGCAACCCGCGGCTCTAGAGCCGCATGCAGCTCTTTAGCGCCGCCCTAGTGGCTCCTGGAGCTCCTTTTTCTCGACATTTCGACTTTTTTCTCAACATTTCGACTTTTTTCTCGAGACTGTACTTCAACATTAATCTTGACATTTTGACTTTTTTCTCGACATTTCGACTTTTTGTCAACATTTCGACTTTTTTCTCGACATTTCGACTTTTTTCTCGACATTTCGACTTTTTTCTCGACTGTACTTCAACATTAATCTTGACATTTTGACTTTTTTCTCGACATTTCGACTTTTTGTCAACATTTCGACTTTTTTCTCGACATTTCGACTTTTTTCTTGACATTTCGACTTTTTTCTCGACTGTACTTCAACATTAATCTTGACATTTTGACTGTTTTCTCGACATTTCGACTTTTTTCTCAACATTTCGACTTTTTTCTCGACTGTACTTCAACATTAATCTTGACATTTTGACTTTTTTCTCGACATTTCGACTTTTTTCTCAATATTTCGACTTTTTTCTCGAGATTTCGACTTTTTTCTCGAGATTTCGACTTTTTTCTTGACATTTCGACTTTTTTCTCGACTTTACTTCAACATTAATCTTGACATTTTGACTTTTTTCTCGACATTTCGACTTTTTTCTCAACATTTCGACTTTTTTCTCGACTGTACTTCAACATTAATCTTGACATTTTGACTTTTTTCTCGACATTTCGACTTTTTTCTCAACATTTCGACTTTTTTCTCGACTGTACTTCAACATTAATCTTGACATTTTGACTTTTTTCTCGACATTTCGACTTTTTTCTCAATATTTCGACTTTTTTCTCGAGATTTCGACTTTTTTCTCGAGATTTCGACTTTTTTCTTGACATTTCGACTTTTTTCTCGACTGTACTTCAACATTAATCTTGACATTTTGACTTTTTTCTTGACATTTCGACTTTTTTCTCGACATTTCGACTTTTTTCTCAATATTTCCACTTTTTTCTCGACATTTCGACTTTTTTCTCAATATTTCGACTTTTTTCTCGAGATTTCGACTTTTTTCTCGAGATTTCGACTTTTTTCTTGACATTTCGACTTTTTTCTCGACTGTACTTCAACATTAATCTTGACATTTTGACTTTTTTCTCGACATTTCGACTTTTTGTCAACATTTCAACCTTTTTCTCGAGACTGTACTTCAACATTAATCTCGACATTTTGACTTTTTTCTCAACATTTTGACTTTTTCCTCAAAATTTCGACTTTTTTCTCAACATTTCGACTTTTTTCTTAAGATTGTAATTCAACATTAATCTTGACATTTCAGCTTTTTTCTCGAAATTTTGACTTTTCTCGACATTTCAACTTTTTTCCCGAAGTGCACAATAAAAAAAAAAACCTTCCCCCAGTTATAACTAATATAGAAACATGCAGCATGTGTCGTCTTCATTCTAAGGCTGATACAAGACTTTTCATTTTTTGCGGCTCCAGACATATTTGTTTTTTGTGTTTTTGGTCCAATATGGCTCTTTCAACATTTTGAGTTGCCGACCCCTGCTCTAACCCAAACTATTGATCCTGCTGGAGCCGCAGGCGCAGGAAACGAAGAGTCCTGGAGATTAGTCCTATGGAGAAGCAAAGGGGGGAAAAAAAATTAGGCGAGTTTTGTGTGTTTGTCATAAATTGTGCAGGGGAAGGCTAAATGGAGCAAACAGCGCTAAATGCTCGCTGATGTTTACATCTGCAGCCTTGCCTTATAAAGTGCTTTTTCCAACTCGTTTGTCCTTTTAAAGACGCTGCAGGAATTTGAGGACAGGCCACATAAATATCAGTCGGATCAGCATGTGAAGTTTATTTGAGGCCTCTGTTTATAAAATCCGGAAATGTGCTGCTTGTACTCTTTAACCCCTGCACTTACCTTTCCCCGGTGACAGCTGCGTGCATGTGTGTGTGGGTCCATATCTGCACACGGCTCTCCTTGTGTCGTGTGTGTGTGTGTGTGTGTGTGTGTGTGTGTGTGTGTGTGCGTGTGCAAGCATCATCCCTGCGTGTTTGTGTGAGCTCACTCCAAGGGCACATATTATCGCTGTTTTGCAGCTTCGGGAACAGATGTTGGGGGTTTTAAATACAGGTACAGAGAGCGTTCCGGAGGCCCCGGCGATTAATGAAAAGCTTCCCGTGGTTTTTTGGGACGGTGTAATGCCCAAAGCATTTCACAATTCATCGGAGGGCAGTGTCGCGAGGGATCTGTGGCTCGTGGGCACTCGGGCTCGGCCCTGATTTACTTCACGTTGAAATGTTGACTAGACGGATGACTTTTATCGGAGATGATGGATGTTCTGTCATTGCTCCTGAAACTCCCCCTCGTGTTCCTGCTGGATCTGGGGATCTGGGTCTTCACCGTACTGAAAGCTGAGGGACGGCCCGGGATGTGGTGCTGCTTCAGCTGCAGATGCTTGAATTATGGATCTGTAGAGAGCACCGTCTTTCTTCCCCCTGGACGCCCTCCGACCAGCAGGACACGCTGGAGAGATGATGTCTCTCAGATGGCTTGGAATCACCTGGGATGCATGGATAGAGACAAGACCAAGAAAAACAGCTGTTCTCAAACTTTTCCTCTCACCTGCCACTTCAAAGATGAAAGAAAAGCTGAATTATCTATTTCTGAGGGCTCCACGAGTGACGGGGAAGTCAGGCTGTGAAAAAATGTGTAAATTTAAAGAGTTCAAGTCCAGAGTAGTGCCCCACCAGCCTCCTGGTGGTTTGATTTATCTCATGTTATATTATAAGCGAGTTCCCCTGTGCATCCCTTGGCTTTCAGCCTCCCCTGTAGTGGATCTAAACCCCTCAAAATGATTTATTTCTTTTTTCCCCTCTGTCCCTCTCTGCGGTTAATGTGAACCATCAAAACTGAACGATAGATGCTCAACCGTGATGTCTCATTTTGAACCTAAGTCTAAAAAGGACTAATTACTGCTACTGCAACAGGTGCAGCAGGAGTTGGGGCTGAAGCACAGCAGAGAGGGAGGAGGATGGGCTAGTAAGGACCGGCCCGCGTGGACGATGTCAGAATGTGACCATGCACGACTTTTTTTTTTTTTTTTCTATTGATTTATTTATATCGGAGCAGGAGTTTGGTTCACATTGCCGGCAGTAAGTCAGACTTGTTCCCGGTGCATGTTGGACTCCGGCAGGGCTGCCCTTTGTCACCGGTCCTGTTCATAATTTTTATGGACAGGATTTCTAGGCGCAGCCAGGGGCCGGAGGGGATCCGGTTGGGAACCACAGGATTTCATCTCCGCTTTTTGCAGATGATGTTGTCCTGTTGGCTTCATCGGATCGGGACCTTCAGCATGTGCTGGGGCGGTTTGAGGCCGAGTGCGACGCGGCAGGGATGAGAATCAGCACCTCCAAGACCGAGGCCATGGTTCTCCACCGGGAAAGGGTGGCGTGAGATTGACAGACGGATCGGTGCAGCGTCCGCAGTAATGCGGTCGATGTACCGGACCGTCGTGGTGAAGAAGGAGCTGAGTCGAAAGGCGAAGCTCTCGATTTACCGGTCAATCTACGCACCTACCCTCACCTATGGTCATGAACTTTGGGTAGTGACCGAAAGGACAAGATCGCGGATACAAGCGGCCGAGATGAGTTTCCTCCGCAGGGTGGCTGGACGCTCCCTTAGAGATGAGTTTCCTCCGCAGGGTGGCTGGACGCTCCCTTAGAGATAGGGTGAGGAATTCGGTCACCCGGGAGGAGCTCGGAGTCGAGCCGCTGCTCCTTCACATTGAGAGGAGTCAGCTGAGGTGGCTTTGGCATCTGTACCGGATCCTCCTGGATCCTCCCTAGGGAGGTGTTCCAGGCATGTCCCTCCTCCCTAGGGAGGTGTTCTAGGCATGTCCCTCCTCCCTAGGAAGGTGTTCCAGGCATGTCCCTCCGGGAGGAGACCCCGGGGAAGACCCAGGACACGCTGGAGAGACTATGTCTCTCGGCTGGCCTGGGAAGAGCTGGAGGAAGTGTCTGGGGTGAAGGAAGTCTGGGCATCTCTGTTGAGACTGCTGCCCCCGCGACCCGGGAACGGATAAGCGGAAGAAGATGAGTGAGATGAGAGAGTGGTGCACAGAAAGTTGTTTCAGTAGATTTCAACGGAGCATTATGAGTTTTTTTTTTTTTTTTTTTTTATTACTAGGCCTCGACCAACAGGAAATGACCATTTTGAATCAAAGTATGAATTTTCACCTCATATACTCCAACTACAGATTTTAGCTGATCAATACGATGTTTGGTAGATAAAAACCAGCGAAATTAGCATATTCGATTGGATATTACTCTGCCTTAAATCCTCCTTAACATTTATCACGTGCACAGCCCCGTAGCCCAACAACAGTTGAACCATTTAGATTCATCTCTGGTTTCTGGCCATAATTTTACCGCCTTTTATATTTTAACCAATTCCTCCGAAGTTCATTCTTTGTTTCCGAGTTTATTTTTTTGTTTTGTTTCTTTCTTCTTCTGTAAAATCAAAACCGAATGACATAAAAACAAATGGGGGGGGCGGGGTGGGGATCAGCATTTTTTCCATTTTCAAAGACAGATTGGGAAGGAGAAACAGAAACGAAGGTCTTGTTTTCCTCGTGTGATGGAACGCTGGGAAAACGAGTTGAAGGTTGTTTTGTAGTAACAAAAAAAACGCCGTAAGCTCCTTGTTAGGAGCACGACTTTTGCAAAGTGATAACGGATCACCGGGGCTGGACAGCTACTGTTTCAGGGTTTCTTCTTCTTAAATGAGAGGAACCATGTTGTTCCCATTGTGATGGGGGATCTTCCCAACATCTAGTGCAGTAAACGGACCAATTGTCTTTTGTTTTTGTGTGTTTTTGTTTGTTTTGCAAGCAGTAGGGCTGGGCGGTATGGACTCTTTCTTTCTTTCTTTCTTTCTTTCTTTCTTTCTTTCTTTCTTTCTTTCTTTCTTTCTTTCTTTCTTTCTTTCTTTCTTTCTTTCTTTCTTTCTTTCTTTCTTTCTTTCTTTCTTTCTTTCTTTCTTTCTTCTTTCTTTCTTTCTTTTCTTTCTTTCTTTCTTTCTTTCTTTCTTTCTTTCTTTCTTTCTTTCTTTCTTTCTTTCTTTCTTTCTTTCTTTCTTTCTTTCTTTCTTTCTTTCTTTCTTTCTTTCTTTCTTTCTTGCTCCTTTCTTTCTTTCTTTCTTGCTCCTTTCTTTCTTTCTTTCTTTCTTTCTTTCTTTCTTTCTTTCTTTCTTTCTTTCTTTCTTCTTTCTTGCTCCTTTCTTGCTCCTTTCTTTTTTTCTTCTTTCTTTCTTTCTTTTTAGGCTTCTTTCTTTCTTTCTTTCTTTCTTTTTAGGCTTCTTTCTTTCTTTCTTTCTTCTTCTTTCTTTCTTTCTTTCTTTCTAGGCTTCTTTCTTTCTTTCTTCTTTCTTCTTTCTTGCTCCTTTCTTTCTTTCTTTCTTTCTTTCTTTCTTTCTTTCTTTCTTTTTAGGCTTCTTCTTTCTTTCTTTCTTTCTTTCAGGCTCTTTATCTCTCAACGGGAAATTATTATTTTTTACCGCGAGATGACAAATTCTTACCGTGGGGAATTTTTTGAAGGTTTATCGTGAACGGTAAAATATCACCCATTCCTAGCAAGCAGATCGATAATGTTTGACCTTTTCTCGTCCCGTTTTTCTCATTTGCTCTCACAAAAGCAAAACAACAAAAGTAAACTCCTTACGTTTCCCGTTTCTTGATTTGGTTTGGAAACGGAAAAACCAACGTGACACTTCACAGACATCCAGATCAGGAGGAAACGACAAGCGTTTTTGATGTTCCGTCCTGACAGCCATGTCTCAGTATGGCATGCATGTGTTGCCTGCTGCTCCCGAGACTTTGACATTGTTGATGTGCATCCCGGCATGAACACATCTGGTGTCCAGTATTCCTGCAAGAACTCCCATCGCCACACCACTGCTGCCTGGAAACCTTTGCTTTCGTGCTGCAGCCTTGGTCCAGTATGGAGTAAATTTACAGGGTGTGTTTCATAAACGCTATAGAGGGACGAGGCACATATGCACTGGGTATTCTGTCATGCCTCGTGAGAGACAAGAAAAGGATGTGCAACTCCTTTGAAACGACTTCCAAAGAGGCCCGAAGACCCGAAGACGCCCACATGTCTGCAGCAGAGGCCCTGACCTCCAACATGCCTGGAGGTGCGAAGTCCAGCATCCTCGCTCGCAGCTGTAATTATTTAATGTTTTCAATTTGATTGCGCAGCGAGGGGGGGAGCGGTTTTGATGTGAGCAGAAGCAGAGGTGACCCCTGAAGAGAATGGACGAGATTGGAAGGGGGAGGTCTGTTTTGAATGCACGTAATTAAGACCATGCCTGCAGCAAATAACACAAATAATTATTCTCTGTTTTCCACCGGCCAACCCCGATCCCATGAAACCAGTTCCTCCTTTCTCCTCCGTTCTTAGTTTAGACCCTGGTGTGATGTTTTGCAAATGTTCATTCTTGTTCATTTAGGAGGCCCCTAGTTTTTTTTTTTTTTTTCTCAATTCCCCGTAGATCCCCGCTGAATTCGAAGCATCTCTCGGAAGCAGAGCACAAAAAAAGAAAGGAAAGAAACGGGGGAAAGAGAGTGCACATACGGTTCAGATTAAATTGTGTTGTGTTGTTTCTTTCTCTCTCCCTCTTTCTTTTTTTTTTCTTCTTCTTTTTTTCCTCTCCTCCCTTCCCTTCCTTCCCATCGGATGTTTTCATAACTAAACCAATGTGTGCTTGCAAGCGGCCAAGAACATTCGGGGATAGGGTGAATCCTTAAAGCGCAAATGTTGAAGGCACATCATTGAGTCAAGTTTCCGCCGCCCTCCGGGGCATCCAGGCTGGATTTGGAGCTCTGCGGCTTACAAACCCCTTCTACCCCTCCGGTCAGGCCGCGTCTCTGCGAGGCTTTTCATTACAGCTGGCAAACTTCTCCCCACTCTGCTCCAGACAGCTTTCGCATGATTCCCCGCTGAAACTTTTGCTAAACACATGTCAGCAGCGTTTCTCATCCGACGGGGACTCGTACGGAGTCATAATATTTGACTGGAACCTTTAGATTAGCTGTCAGTCTGAGCTCACCCGGGGGGAAATGAAACAAATGGGGATTGAAATGTAGAAAAATCCAACATTTCGCAGACACGAGTGAGTGCGGGGGTTTTGCTGTTTATGGAAAACGGTCAAGAGAGTTACCTCAGTTTTGAAGTGTAACTCACAACTGCATGTCAGCTTGTTCTTCTTTCCAAAATATTTAAAAACAATCTTACAGAAATGATTATTCTCTCCGTCTTTTAAACTTTTGCTGCTTATTCTGTTGTCTATGCCAGTGGTTCCCAACCTTTTCTCCTTGTTTCCCCTCCTACTTGTGTCTAAGACCAGCCGGGCCCCCCGACCCCGTACGTACTAGCACCAAAATAGTCTTTAATTGAAAAAAATGAACATTAATTATGTTATTTTGATACATTTCTCTTTGGTTTACTCTCTAAACCAGGGGTCGGCAACACAAAATGTTGAAAGAGCCATATTGGACCAAAAACACAAACAACAAATATGTCTGGAGATGCAGAAAATGAAAAGTCTTGTATAAGCCTTAGAATGAAGGCAACACATGCTGCATGTAGCTATATTAGTTAGAACTGGGGGAAGATTTTTTTTTCATTATGCACTTCGAGAAAAAAGTCGAAATGTTGAGAAAAAAGTCGAAATGTCGAGAAAAAAGTCAAAAGTTCGAGAAAAAAGTCGAAATGTCGAGATTAAAAAGGAAAGGAAAAAGGAAAGAAGGAAAAAGAGAGAAAAAGAAGAAAAAACAAATAAAGAAAAAAGAGAAAAAAAATAGAAAAAAGTAGAAAAAAAAGGAAAAAAAAAGGTCAAACATTTTTGAAAAAGCTCCAGGAGCCACTAGGGCGGCGCTAAAGAGCCGCATGCGGCTCTAGAGCCGCGAGTTGCCGACCCTCCCGCTCTATACATATGACTTTGTTTTTCTCCAAATATCACCAATGTATAAAATACGCACAAAAGGACATAAAAGGACATAAAAAAATTCTGAAAAATCTCTCTTTTTAATATGAGACCACATTTTTTTAAACATTTTTCTTTAACAACCTGTCGGATTAGATTAAATGTTGAGTAATGATATACCGTATTGTCCCGACTATAAGACGACCCTGATTATAAGACGACCCCCTTTTTTTCAAGACACAAGTTTGAAGAAAGACTTTTTGAACACCAAATAAAATTTTTATACAGAAAATAATGACAGTACATCTGAAACAAATGATTATAAACAATATATTCGAGAGAAAAAGCATGTTATTTTGACTATTTGAAATCATTATCTTGAAGTTTGCATCATAACTTCTCCTCAGCTGCCGGTTTACCTTGAAGTTTGCATCATAACTTCTCCTCAGCTGCCGGTTTACCTGCCGAACTTCCACCCTCTTTTCTCCAGATTGTCGCTACGTTTCTTCACTTTCTGTTATCTCTTCTCTTATTTTCTTCTCTTTTCTTTCTTATACTATTTTTTATTTTTATTTTTCGTCACAGGGGTTTGCTTTGGCCTGGGGAGTTAAGTTCAGCATTCGCTTTAAGGATATTTGGCGCCACATAAGATGGCAGCCTGTCATCACCTATGTGAATACTCTTACCTCTCTGGATCCTAGCTGATTCTATGTTCTCATGCTGTGAGGTGGGCACCCAGGGCATCCCTCGTTATTTATTTACTTTTCTTTTTATTTACTTTTTTAAATTTATTTATTTTTTATTCTTTTTTTTTTCTTTCTTTTTTTTTGTATAATTAATTTGTTTTTTGTGTGTTCGGTTTATTTCATTTAGCTGATTTTATATAGTCTCTTTTTCATCCTTTTTATGTACTCTTGTTATCACTTACAGGTTTTGTTTTGTTTGTTTTATTCTGTTTATTTACTAATTAATTAATTTTCTTTTTACATTATTTTTCTAAAGTTGAGGGGTGTAGGGGGGTTGTTGGAAAGTGCTGCTCTGTTCAGGTTTTAGCACGCCTTTCTTGGAAAATGGGGGGAAAAAATACGGAGGACCATGTAGCTTGTGTTGGATTTCTGTATGTCATCGGTTCCCAATAAAAATGTGAAAAAAAAAAGATATTTGGCGCTATCTAGCGTTGTGAATGGGTATAACGTCTAGCCCCCGAATGTAAGACAACCCCCACTTTTTCAGTCTTATTTCAATGCAAAAAACACTGTCTTATATTCAGGCCAATACGGTAATAATAAGGAATGAAATCATTTCCTGTGTTTGTCACGTGTATAAAAAACACAAAAAATATTGAAGACATTCATGAATTAATCCTAACAATGTCTTATGAATGACTCATTCGCAAATGTAATTTTTACAACTGCATAATTTCAAAGCAGACAAAGTTTCGTGCCCCCCCAGAGATCTCTGGCGCCCCCCCAGGGGGCCCCGGACCCCAGGTTGGGAGACACTGGTCTATGCGTTGCAGGGGAAGTGGTCTGGACTTTTACAGATGCTCCAAAGTAGGAAAAAAAAAAACCCAAACTCAAATTCAGAAAGGGTCTGCTAACTTCAAATGACATAAACACACAGCAGTTTGTTTTACCCCCCCCCCCCCCTTCCATCGTCCTGTCGGCGTTTCCAGCTCTCGGGCCCAGGCAGCTGATGGTCGGGGATTAGTGCACATGGTGTTGTGGCTGCTGCTCCTCATCTCCCTCCTCGACCGAGCTTCCTTCCACATCCTGTCCTGCCCTGCCTCCTTCGTTCCACTCGGCCCCAGATGTTTTTGTGCCGTCTGCGCCGGGCGGCTCCCAAGCATTAACGCAGATGAAGAGCCGAAGCGCCGGCCAGGTGGAATGATGATGGGATGTCGGGGACCTCTGGGGGATCGAGAGCAAAGAAGGAGAGAGTGGGTGCACTGGGATCGAGAGGAGAGGAGAGGAGAGGAGAGGGGAGGGGGAAGAAAAGGCCAAAGAAAGACATCATACACGGGGGAGACTGGGGAACACATTGACCTCAGCTTGGCGGGCGCACAGAAGACAAAACCTGCTTGCATTAATTGTGTTTCTCCTTCTTCCCTTCCTCTCTCTCCCTGTCCATCCGTCTGTCCCCAGCGCCGTCAGACAGGCTCTGGAAAATATAAACAGGAAGCAGTCTTGTCTGATCGTAAATCCCCTCTCGTCTGGTCTCTGGCCCCCGGCCCTGGACCACGTCCGTTCCCCTCCAGCCCTCCAGCCCTCAGCCCTCTCCGTCTCCCACCCAGACCCCCACCCAGCCCTTGTGCCGAGAGGAGGAAGCCAAGAGTTTATGCGTGCTGCATGTGTGGACATGTGTACTGGGCCTGACAGTGTTTCTAATGTGCCGTTACCAAACTCTCGGGGTTTGGACGCATGAGAGGAACCCGGTTTTGTAACTTTTAATTAATGCCCACACTCAGTCTGCATGAATTAGTTGGGGGGGGGGAAAGGGAAGAAAAAACCCCGTCCTCCCACCTGTAAATGGTGCAATCTTTGCAGGAAGTTTGTGCACAAGATGTTTTCAGTGGCTTCATAGCTTGACTGTTTTCGCCCTTGCGATGCAAACCTGACCGTTCCAGTCTCATGCACATTAACTTCTAACCGCTTATAGCGTCAGTGCAGTCTCTTTTGTCAGCTCTACAGTTACATGCAAAACCCCTCTGTTTTAATCTTGTCATAGTGAGTCTTAGGGCCAGTCCCAATCCCCCCCTAGTCCTACTTTTCAGTCCTACCCCTAAATTTTGTGCGTTCCCGTGAGGGTAGTGGTGTCCCAATTCCTCTTTGCATCTAGGGGTAGTGGACATACCGAGGGCTAGTGTGTATGAATCTAGCCCTTCACAGCGAGGGATTTCAGATTCTGACTCACCGACCGAGGGCCTGAGAAAATTTCCCAGAATGCTTTACGTCATCATTTGCAGACTGAATTAAAAAAAAAACCATGGCGACATTTCTTGTTTTTTAGTGAATAAAATCAATATTTTGAGTTAGTTTCTGCATAAAAATGCGTTTTGATTACATTTCTAGCGAGAAATATATATTTTACTTTCATATTATTCACTCAGTGAATGTACATAATCACTCGCTTGCCCGTTGTTGCGTTGTATCTTCAGATGTCGCCAGAATAAAGGCTGATTTATGGTTCTGCGTTACACCAACGCAGAGCCTACGGCGTAGGTTACGCGGCGACGCGCACCGTACAACGTAGGCTCTGCCTCGATTTAACGTGGAACCATAAATTGCCGGCGATCCTCTCATCCCCGAAAACTTCGGAGCATATGGTTACGGTTACTTTTTTGCCTGAAAAAATATTAAAACTTAATAAAGTGGCATATTAACAGCGCTACAGTGGAAATTAAAACAGCTTTTATCTCTGGGCTTCCTGATATGGTGTGACGTATGTGCAAACGTAACTACGCAGTCGCTTACGTACCCGAACGTAAACCACGCAGTGACGTAGCAAGTGGTGTCCCAATCCCTAGGGAAGATTACAAGGGCCGTACGGTTTGTGGCTTCATTTTTAGGGCTAGTGGCAGAAAGTAGGGGGTGTATTGGGATTGGCTCTTAGTTCCAGCCAGGGGTTCATCCCTGCAAGAGTTGATCATCAGCTCGTGTACAGACCTCTCTCATTTCCAAAGGATTTAGGGTTGAACTCGACTGTGGGAAAGATTATTACCAAGTGCAACGCTCTCAGGGGGAAGAAGACTGACACAAGACAACAAAAACATCCAAGATAACCGACCACCTCACTTACTGTATCACCCTAATGGCTAAAGTCTATGACATCACAATGAGAAGAGTAAAAAACAACAATGCTTTGTGGGGAACGGTTGCCGGGAGACGGAGTGAACGGAGGTTCACAAAACTTGCATGTGACCAAACCACAACGCTTCTGAAGTAATGTCCATGTTTGGTGAAAACCACACACAGGATTTCACCACAACACCTCACACAGTGTGGGGCGCGGGAGGATGTTTGCAGCCGTGGGACCTGGACACCTTTGCAGGTGGCGAGTGAACCGTGAACTCTGTAGACCAGACAGATGCGAGAGCAGCTGCAACACAGCCACCATGGTGGAAGTCGGGTCACAAAGCAGGACCGAAAAAAAGGAAAGAATCAAGGTTTGGTAAATCTGGCCAATTTAAAATCCAGACCTCAACCCAGCCGAAGTGTCATGGGACCTTGTTGGTCTTTATATTTGCTCAATACCAAGAGCCACTCCGATTAAAAGATTTATATTGTTTTTTTTACAGGCAATAAAAAAAGTAGGTTCAAACAAGGGGGTACTAACTTTTGCACAAGACTGCGTGTGATCCTTTTTGGCATAAACTTTGGAAACTCTACAAAGGTCCAGAGGTTCATTTCCATTATTGTTGGAACAATTCTCAAGAACAACGTCCGACAATCAGAGGTTGTTAACTTGTTTCCATCTCTCGTGTGGAGAACAAGCGTTGCGGGTGAAAAGGAGTGTAGGAATACTTCCTCTCTCCAAAGTGACAGGAAAAAGTAGTTCCTATTGGAGTCTTGACCGCAACTACTCCACATCTAACAACAGAGCTGGAACAGGTTTTTATGGCTGGGAGACGTGTTTAATAGCATTTCCACTTATAAAATAAAGTAGTTTTGTGACATTTCCTTCGTAAAAGTATTTGAGTGTTGACCTTGACGCTTCGCAGAGCTGAACGAGCTTCTGTCCAGTCAGTCTGCACTGATGCTGCGAGAAGAGACGAGGGCCGGTCCCGGATACTGACACATTTCATGTTTTTTTTAAATATAGACATGTGCAGAAAGATGGTTTTTAAATCTGAGGCAGGTACACTTGTACACTTCACTTATTTGCAGGCACTTTCTTTTTTTCTCTATCATGCAGCCACAAATTTTACCACCGGCGTTGCTTTTTTACGCAACAGTTTCAGATCTTATCCTTACTTATTTAATTTAATTTCTATAATTTATGAGCCTAAATATCTTCAGGGAGAACTTGGTTAGAGTGATGACATCATGTATATTCAAGCTGAGGCATTATTATCATTATCATCATTAGGGCCCGAGCACTAACAGTGCACTAACGAAGGCCCTATTGTATCTGTAAGAATTTTTTATTTTTTTTCCCTCTTTTTTTTTTTTTCAGACGAAATGAGGGCCTTTTTCCCCCTAAACGTGCCCCAAAAGTCACCAAATTTTGCACGCAAGCCAGGTCTGGTGAAAAATGTGATATTTCATGGTTTACATTAATGGGCGTGGCAAAATGGCTCAACAGCGCCCCCTAGAAAACTTTGTGCCTCAAGCCCCACGATACGGTTTGACGTACATGCACGAAAAACTTAAAGAAAAGTCTCTTGGCGCCATGGCCGAAACCGAACAGGAAGTCGGCAATTTTGAATAATCGTGTAATTTTGCAGCAATTTATTCCATTGCCTCGGCCGCTTCTTCACCCGAACCGTAACGTGCACCCAGGTGTGTTATACATCAAAATGTGCGTCTCCTTCCTGCGACGACGGGCATTACTTTTCTCTTTCAAAAGCATTACCGTGGCGACGCTAGACGCCAAAAAGCGCGCCCCCCCTTCATCTGATTGGTCCATATTTGATAGTTCCTTTTTTCTGCAATAACTTTTGAATGGTTTGACATAAAGTGTCATGGGTGGTGTCATCAGACTTAGTTTTGAGTCCTTGACTTTTATTGGTGAACATTGCATGTGCGAGGGCCCGTTCATCGCTGCTTGCAGCTTTAATTGTTATTATTATGGTTCAGACATCGATTGTTCTTTTTTTTTAATGTATTTTATGATATTTGTTAAAAAAGGGATCTTATTCATCTGATCCGAAAGGATTTCTGACCTTTACGACCCTTCCCCGTGCAGGTCTCCGTGCCCTGAAGCGAGCACTGGGCGGCTCCCAGCAACCGGCGTCGGACCAGCAGCTGATGGGGACGGTGACGGTCACGCTGCAGGACCTGCAGTGGGCCATGTCCGCCGTGAAGCCCAGCGCCATGAGGGAGGTCGCTATCGACGTGCCCAAGGTACGACCACCTCTCAGGAGAGGAGCCCCTCTTCTTCTGTCTGTCTTCCTGTCTTGGTTGATTGAGGCTATACAGAAATGTACCGTACTGAAATCTGGTTCCTCCAGATCCGGGCTCCTCAGGGGCCGTAGATAGTACATTTATTAATGGATATCCCCTTGAGATGAATCATCTCGTTTTCAAGGGGGTCTAACAAAAAACATACAACACAATACAAAACAGTTACATACAACATACATAATACATAAGGCTCTCACACACCAGTCCCCAAGACCCACCAAACCAAACCAAGTAAACACTGCATATAATGCAGTAATAGCAACAAGAACAACAATATTAATATTAATAATAGTCATTATCATCATCATTATGGTACAGTATATGAAGAAATAGATACATTGTATATAAAATAAATAAAAATAAAATGAGAGGGCAATACCACTAGAGGCAACTACATGGTTTATTGAGGTTGGAATATAGTGAGTTTTTAAAGAGATGTAACGAATTAAGTTTTCTTATATTGATGGGTAAGTTGTTCCAGCCTGATGGGGGCTTCAAACTAAAAAACACGTCTGCCAATTTCTTTAAAGGTTTTTTTTTTTTTTTTTTATTGAACAGAATTTTTTAAACAAGAAAAACACACTTTATACAAAATTGCTGGTAGAGGAAATATAAGAAAGAAGAACATCCTGGAAGTTTTATGAACAAGAGACATATAAACAAAAATAAGAGACAAGTAAAGTCAATACAAAGGAACAGTAAGGCATTTCAAAGCAAATAGCATCGACATTTCAGAAAGAGACTTAAAATAAAAGATACTTTGATATATCGGTTACTAATTTTTTTGCAGAGTTATTTGACTTAATATTTTTTAAAGAAACAAAAAAACTTTTGAAATCATTTATAAAAAAATGGAAACAGGGCTTCATTTTTCTCCACTTACAACAATGTATGTGATATTTAGCCAGTAAGAGAATGACATTAACTAAGAAGGACACTGATTTGTCAATAGTATCTATATAAAAAATAATGTTAATGATTTCTAAATTTGGAATTTCATTCATTTTTAAAGATAGCCAATTTCTAATTTCTTGCCCAAAGATTTTTGAGACAGGACACAATAAAAACATGTGATCAAGTGATTCTTCCGATTCATTGCAAAAAACACAGGGGTCAACTTCAAATTTAAATCTATGTCTCAAGAATTCAGCGGTTGGATAAATTTAAAATTTCTTTAAAGGTTAAAGGAACGAAAAAGAAGGGCTGCTGAGTGTTTCCAAGAGAATATGAGGATGTATATGGAATCAAATATTGTTTTAAGTATGATGGATAACTAAAGTGGATACATTTGCATAGTTGGAGCCAGTGGTGTTGTCTTCTTGAGCTGATTAAACCAGTTTAATGATTGATACATGGAGCAGTGGTGAGTTCCATATGGGCACCTTAAGACAAATCCGTAGTCGTGCATGGTTCAGAGTTTTTGCAGTTTTGCTGGTATCCATCACATCTTTCTTTGTTCACATCTAACCTTCCACTGCAGTTTCAGATCTTCACTCTGTAAAATGGTTTAACTTTGAGCCGCTTCATATTTTTCTTAACACAGCGTTCTCTTTCTCCTGACTAGTATCACAGCCTGTTGTCATGGAAACGCATCCCCACCACGTCTGACTGGAGGGATGGTAATAATGAGGTGATGCTCATTCTTAGGTTAAATCACCAACGCTGCTGGGAATTATGGCCAAAGAGTTAAATGATTGTTTCATCGGTGCGGAGGATGTTGCTTCCCAAGGTCTGTGAGCTGTTCGGGGACTCTTCTGGCAAACCCCCGGGCAGGCTGTCATGTGCTTTTTAGTGAGGTATGGCTTCTGTCAGACCACACTGCCATAAAGGCCTGATTGGTGGATTACTGCGCTGGTAGTTGTTCTTCTGGAAAGTTGCTTTTGGAACGCAGGAACCTTGTTATGGACTTTATTGTTATTGGAGGAAGTTTGCCCTCTTTTTTTGTGTCCACAACGTTAGAAATATAGAAACTGCAGAACTCTTTCTCGTTAGGGTATCTTCTAGCTCCTACTTAAGACTTTTTCTATCACGATGAGGGAAAAATCTGCGGTGGACGTTTTGAAAATGACATCATACGTTGATCGATCCAGAGTGATGGCCGGACATCGAAGTGCAGTCGGTTCCCAAACCTTTTCCTCCCATGCACCATTTGGAGGAAGACGAATTTCCATATGTTGAAATATAAATTTTGCCTGCTATATTTTCCGCAGTTGTTAAGAAAAAGAGAAGAAAACAACCTAGAAGTAGGCCTGTGTTGAAAAAATCGATTTCCCAATTCTAAATCGATTCTCATATTAATTCCTAAAAATCGATTGATATGTCTAAAGATCAATTTTTTAAAAATGTATTTATGTATTTTTTTTTTTCATCATTACATTACGTTTGGTTATTTTTTTGTTTATCCCCAAAAAAGTTTTGTTGGACACGAGAATAACTGGTGCCATGTTTTTGCCTTTAAATATGTTTAAAGGTATGAAAACATTAAAGTGTTAGGTTATAATTCCATAAATTGTCTATATTTCATTACTTTATATACTGTCTTGGGGTTACATTTGCAAAAAATGCTAGAAACCAAATGCTCAAAAATTTAAAACCAAAATAGACCGAAAATGGAACAAATAAAAACGGAATGTGTGAAAAAATAAAAGCGATTTCATCCGTCTCTGTTTCCTCCCTGGATCTGTTGGTAATTCTGACCCACATGATGTTTCTGAAAGCAGTTCTATCAGCATTCTGGGAGCTGATTGGTCCTTACAGCATCATTAGCTGCCAATACTTGCTGTTGAATCTCAATATAATACTGGTAGTAATATGTTGCAGAACTACAGTCCCACATTTGGGTCCCACAGAACCCAAATCAATATCGGAATCGAATCGGATCAAATCTTGATAATCGATTCTGAATCTTAAGAATCGGAATCGAATCGATTCTGGACATTTGAATCGATCCCCAGCGCTACCTAGAAGGGTCTAAAGCTGCCCCACAGGTTGAGAATAACTGTACAAGTGTAATATGGGAAATGCCGTTAACAAGAAAACTTGCAGAGATTGTTAAAAAGTTGTGCATATAAACTGGAGCTGTTGATGTCGGTCTACAAAAACAAACAAAACATCAGAGTAATGGAGCAACAATGAAGTCCAGGGTTTATTAAGCCAATATGCAGTGGAGGAAATGTGACGGCTGGCTGTTACGTAACACAAGCATTCCTATCTGTGAAGGCAAGCAGAAAAAAATAAGAAAAAACTGTTGTCCTCAGCCTCCACGCATCTCCTGAAAGAAAGGAGACGAGATTCCTGAGTCCATATTAAATATGGCGCCAAAATCACGACAGGTGTCGTCTCAAGGCACTTCAACAACACGGTTCAACTCAATCCAAATCAGTCCAATCAATACAAATGAAATAACAATAATGATCATTACTTTGCTTGTGAAACCAACAGGTTGCATTGAAACCTTTCTGTGATACAATCCTCCCTAAATAGTGACGAGTGACTTGTTTCTGTGTAATTAAGGACATTCGTCCCTGAATTCAGACGATTGTGGTGCAGAACTCTCTTTTGAGGACCTTAAACATCGTTCCAAACCTCAATGCTTGATTTTCACCTCAAACTTACATATTTATCTGATTCCCAGGTCTGTTTTTCTTAATTATATTCAATACCTTTGATTGGACAGGACAGTTGAGTTGGAGTTGAAGTGTTCACTAAATGGGATGTTTTAATGTCTTCTTTTTTTTTAAATGGGCAAAAAATCCAGAAAACATATTCTCGCTTGTTTTTTCTATATTGATGCTTAAAAAAGAGTTTTAAACTAAGAATGTTCAATTTTTAAATTTCCACTTTGTCCTCCGAGCTGTCTTGCAGTTTTAGTTTTTTGTCTTCAACATTGTTGGTCCAAAACATACGGTGGCCGAGACCCGCCATTGCTAAAAATAAAAGTAATGCTGCAAACAGAAACAAACGCTGCTGCAAATTAAAGAAACGCTTAGCAAATAAAATAAACGCTGCAAACAAAAAGAAACGTCGCTGCAAATAAAAGAAACGCTGAAAATATAAAGAAACCCCGCTGCAAATAAAATAAAAAAAACGACGCAAATAAAAAAGCCACAACGGAAGTGAATTACCGGGGACTAATTTTGCCTAACACATTAAAAATTACACGTAGCGACGTTGAACACTAACCTTTTCACTTATTTTCTCGTTCGTTGTTCTTCTTATTCCTTGCTCTTCTTATTTCTTCCTTTTCACTTACTTCCTCTTCATCTTCTTCTTCTCCTCTCACGTAAAAAACACCGGTGCATCAGCAAAAATAGTCCCCGGTAATTCACTTCCGTTGTGGCT
Source organism: Cololabis saira (assembly GCF_033807715.1). NCBI lineage: Eukaryota > Metazoa > Chordata > Actinopteri > Beloniformes > Belonidae > Cololabis > Cololabis saira. The sequence goes on along the minus strand of NC_084593.1, from coordinate 8,412,319 downwards.
TTTTTATTTGCGTGTTTTTTTTTTTTTTGCAGCAGCGTTTCTTTTATTTGCTGCAGCGTTTGCTTTTATTTGCAGCGTTTATTTTATTTGCAAAGCGTTTATTTTATTTGCAGTGGCGTTTCTTTTTATTTGCAGCATTTCTTTAATTTGCAGCGCCGTTTGTTTCTGTTTGCAGCGTTACTTTTATTTTCAGCAATGGCGGGTCTCGGCCACCGTAGAAACACCCTCCGTGTGAGGGAACCAAAGAGCAAAACAATAACCTAACCCTCCTGTAGCCGATGAGACGTTCGGATTCAGCCATCAGATCAGTTTTTCATCGCTGCTTGCAACATTATTACAAAAACATATTTATTAGCGCTACTGTCGGTGCAAAAGCAGAAACATCTACAGTTCTAGAGCCGCAGGCAGGAACGAGGTCTCTGTCTTCAGAGCTGAACTGGGTTCAGCCTCCGGTCCCCGTGTGGGCCGAGGATTCAAAAGTTTGCAGCGACAAATCGATAATTAAACCAATAACTGCTCTCTGGCTGCAGGAAAATCAGAGTTAGCTGCCTTACACACAACAAACACACATAAAGACACCGGTTAACAACCAAACGCTCCTGCATGCTCGACGACGATGAAAAAATTAATGGAAAGAAATATTAAGAGACATCTGGATTTCCTGCCTGGGTTATGGCGTCATTCTTAATGACACAATCTGTGTTGGATTGTACATTTATAATCACTATCAGTTGTGTCTCGGCTACGTTCAGTCTCCTGGTGGCCGCGGGGGGGGGGACGCAGGCCAGCTTACATCACGCATTTAAGGCAAGAGACGCAATTTATAACCTAAACACCGTCATCGCCGTAAAGTGAAGGCTCATCTAGCGGAGCGGCGCCTCTCTTCCCCCTTAACGCACGCCGAGAAAAAGCCCTTAAGCTGCCCGTCGGACCACTGACCGCCGATCCGCCGGGGAAAGACGGGGTCGGCCCGGGGAAGAGTGCACACGATCCCGTGGCCATTTTTTTTTTCTGCAATGAAGATAAATCACTTGCTGTGAGCAGCAGCGAAGGAGGGAAGGAAGGAGGGATGAGAGGACAGCGGTGAGACTTCAGGATGTTTTGGAGTTTGCATGTGCAAGACATAACGGACAGGAAGAAGGCTAACATCATCCTCCCCTGGTAATTGAAAGCAGATCGGGTCGCCGAAGGTCCTGCCAGCAACTTAAAAAAAAAAAGAGAAGGGGAGAAGGAGAAACGTGCTTTCCTCGCCCTTCACCTCCACCCTTCTCCCCGCTTCTTTCAGAAAACGCTCATTCACCCAGAGACATCCAGTCCCTGTGGCTGCTTTTCTGGAAACGAGAGGAGCGAGTTTGGACGTTTTTTTCCCTCGGTTATCCCTCTTGCACAGCTCAGCTGAACGGGCCGGCCGCAGAGCCCCGGACTTGATTATATCCACATGAGTGCAAACATTTGTTTCTAATCCATTTTATATAAGAAACTTCCAGTGGTGCTGGATGAACACATGCCCAGAGTTCCTCTGAAACCTTCTCAAATCACATATCCAGAGAGTCAGAGTCAGGCAGATAATGCGTCTCCCTTCCCAATCTATCTACATGTCAATAAATCCAGATTTAACATTTGTTGTCTTTGTTTCCCGATAAAACTTTCATGTTTGCCCCAAGATTGCTTTTTTTTTTCTCAATGAAAAGCTTTTCATTGAAGTAGTCTGGCTATAATATTTTTATTTGGCAGCTGGTTAACAGCCCCAATTATTCTTCCTTATAAACATACTTGTCTCTTTTGAGTGCTTCCTTTCTTTTTCCTTTTGTCTGAGGAGCCAAAAGTCTATAAAGGCCTCGTGTAAAGTTCAATAAAGGAATCTTACACAAGCTGGAGGAGTAAGAAAGAGAAACGTGCAGCACATCGTAGTGGGATTTAAAAGAAATCGCTGAATGAATTGGTCAGTACTCAGTTCAGTTTTGTCATTAAAACACAAGGGCTTTGATGTTTCTTTTTAGTCTGTGGTGCACGTTTATTGTGTAAAAGTAGCTACTTATCCACAACTGTCTTAAGTTTTTTTAATCAACCGAGTGAAGGAGATCATGATTTAATATATCATCTAGTTTTTGCACCGTCAGGGTTTCTACTTACAGAGTTCGCCTGGCTTTTACAAATAAATGTAAATAAAAAGATAAATTAAAGCTGCAAGCAGCGATGAACGGGCCCTTGCATTCACAGCCACCGCCCACCATAAGCATATCAGAAATGACACCACCCACGACTTTCTATGTCAAACCATTCAAAAGTTATGCCAGAAAATAGGAACTATGAAATATCGACCAATCAGAAGAAGGGGCGGGGTTAATTTGCAACAATTATGGTCAAGGACTCAATACCGAGTCCGATGACACCAACCACGAGTCTTTATGTCAAACCATTCAAAAGTTATGGCAGAGAAAAGTATTCTAGGGAGCGCTGTTGAGCCATTTTGCCACGCCCATTAATGCAAACCATGAAATATCAAATTTATCACCAGGCCTGGCTTGCATGCAAAATTTGGTGACTTTTGGGGAACTATCAAATATGGACCAATCAGATGAAGGGGGTCGCGCTTTTTGGCGTCTGTCGTCGCCACCGTAACACTTTTGAAAGAGAAAAGTAATGCACGTAGTCGCAGGATGGAGACGCATATTTTGATGTATAACACACCTGGGTGCACGTTACGGTTCGGGCCGTATTAACTGCCGAAGGAATGGCATAAATTGCGCCAAAATTACGCAATTAATTCAAAATGTTCAAAATGGCCACCTTCCTGTTCGGTTTCGGCCATGGCGCCAGGAGACTTTTCTTTAAGTTGCGACATGATACAGGTGTGTACCGATTTACGTTCATGTACGTCAAACCGTATTATGGGGCTTGAGGCGCAAAGTTTTCTAGGGGGCGCTGTTGAGCCATTTTGCCACGCCCATTAATGCAAACCATTAAATATCAAATTTATCTCCGGTGTAGCGACTAATGGACTAGGACGTGTTTTTTTGAGCTCCTGCAACAACCTTTAAAAATATCTATTTTTGGTACAGCTTTTTCATCTTCCTTCGGTTTATTTTTCCCGACCTTCATTATTCTACTTTGGCCCCGTATTTTTGCCGACCAAAATGCCTCCAAAACTCAAACCATCCGCACCACCCCCGCGGCCCTCTCCGCACGCAGCATCCCCGCCTCGTGGTGACCCCCCGTCCAGCCTGGCCGAGGCCGCCGGGGCCGCTCCTTCACACGACTTTAAGGCCGAGCTGCTCGCATCACTCCGCGTTGAGATGGCGGCTGTTTTTAAATCGGAGCTTCAGACTGCTTTAAATGAAAACCTGTCGAGCATCAAGACTGAGCTGCAAGCGGTGAAGTCGGAATTATCAAAAAGCATTACAAACATCCAGTCTGATGTGCGCGCTCTGAAGAACACCGTGGTTGAAATGGAAACATCTCTTTCATCCTGCACCGATGACATCACAACCTTACAGGCTAAAGTGGAGCATCTGTCAGCTGAACTGATGAGGCTGGATGGTAAATGCGAGGATCTGGAGGCGAGATCCCGGCGCAATAACATACGGATCGTGGGAATTCCTGAAGATTTTTCCACCTCTTCTGCTGTTACGGATATTCCCTCTCTGCTCAAGGAGGCTTTCAGCCTGGAGAAGGAGCCTCTCCTGGACCGGGCGCACCGCACCCTCCAGCCGAAGCCGAAGCCCGGAGAGCGCCCTCGTCCCATCATCGCCCGTCTGCACTATCATACAGACTGTGTGGATATATTGCGCCGAGCCAGGGCTCAGCAACGGATTACGTGTGGAGAGTTGACTTTTTCTGTCTTTCCCGACCACACCCAGAAGACGGCCCGTGCCCGAGCCGCCTTTAATGACGTCCGCCGCCGGCTCCGCGAGATCCCGGGGATCCGATACGGTCTGCTGTACCCCGCCCGCCTCCGCATCACCCACAACGGCGCAGAAAGGGAGTTCAGGTCGGCAGAGGAGGCCAGCGCTTTCATCACGTCGCTCAAAGTCTAGTTGAACTTTTTTCAGTTCATCAGTGTCGGTTTTTTTTTTTCTTTTTTTTTTTCTCTCCCATATATACACGGTATGTGGTTTTCAGTTTAACTTGGTCGTGATTGGTTGTACCTCTCTGTTAATGTTGCTGGGCTTGCAGGAGCTCAACACGAAGCTTGTTAGTTATTATCTTGTTAGTTATGCTTAAAGCCGTAAGTGTTCTTTTCAGGGATCTGACTCCTTCTGGAGTTTGCACTGGGTTCTCCATCGTTTGGGGATGGGGTCGTTGTAAGTGCAGTTGGGGGGTGGGGGGTGGGGGGTTCAGTAGGTTAAGTTTGTTGTTGTTTTCAATTTTCCCCCTTTTTTTTTTTTTTTTTTTTTTTTTCTCCCCCCTTTTTTTTTTTTTTTTTTTTTTTTTTTTATTTTTTTTATTTTTTTCTTCTTCTTTCCTCTTTCTTTCTTTCTTTCTTTCCTCCCTCCATCCCTTTCTTTCCTTTCCTTCCTTGGGGATCCGCATTCGGTACATCTCTATCTTTAGGAATTTAACATATGGCCACTAATACTGGTACTTCTGTGAGGTTGTTGAGCTGGAATATTAAAGGCATGGGGAGTCCAATTAAGAGATCGAGAATATTTGCTCACCTGAGACGTCTTAAAGCTGACTTAGTGTTCCTTCAGGAAACCCACATGCGCACCAAAGACCAGGTCAGACTTAAATGTCCCTGGGTTTCTGAGGTGTTTCACTCTGATTTCAACTCTAAGGCCAGGGGGGTTGCTATATTAATTGGTAAGTCAATGCAGTTTTCAGCATCTAAGGTGATTTCAGACAAAAACGGCAGATACTTAATTGTGGCGGGTACGCTATTTCATATTCCCATATTATTAGTTAATATATATGCCCCCAATTTTGACAACCCACACTTTATGAACAAGCTTTTTGAATGTCTCCCCTCATTGAACGACAGTCTTCTTATAATTGGCGGGGATATGAACTGCGTAATTGACCCCAAACTAGACCGCTCCAGCCCACGAAATCTGACTCCTTCTTCAATGTCGAGGTCTCTTTCAGATTTTGTGTCCAAGAACGGTTGCACCGATCCTTGGAGATTTTATAACCCTTGTACCAAAAAATATTCCTTCTTTTCTCAGATGCATCAATCTTTCTCTCGGATTGATTATTATTTTATTGATGCTAAACTAATTCCCAAAGTACTGTCTGTTGATTATCATCCTATTGTGATCTCCGACCACGCTCCTCTTTCTTTGGATATTCAGTTCTCTTCACAGCCACGCTACTCAACATCTTGGAGGTTCAATACATTACTTCTCTCAGATGATAAGTTCACCAATTTTATTACAACTAAAATTGATGATTACATCTCTATAAATCAAAATGATATGGAACCAATTTCATCTTCACTGCTGTGGGAATCATTAAAAGCATATTTGCGGGGACAAATTATCTCCTTCTCTGCTCACTTGAATAAGTCCCGGAAAGCCAAATTACAAGAACTCTCTATTAAGATCACAAAATTGGACCAACAACTTGCTACTTGCCCCTCTCCCAGTTTTCTTAAGCAACGTGTCGATTTACAGACTGAATTTGATCTCCTTACCACTAATGATGCAGAGCGACTTCTCTTACGATCACGCTCCGTATATTATGAACATGGAGACAAGGCAAGTCGGCTCATGGCTCATCAGCTACGTCGCCAGGCAGCCTCACGTATGATCCTTCAGATAAAAGATTCATCAGGCTCATTGCATCAGGATCCCACCGCCATTAATTCTGTCTTTCACTCATTTTATTCCTCTTTATATACGTCTGAATCTCCATCTGGCTCCACTGAATTGAATTCATTCTTAGATAGCCTCAACTTTCCTGTTATAGGCTCCGATGCTGCTAAAAATCTTGACTCGCCATTAACGGTAGAAGAAATTAATCTCGCTGTGAGAAGTATGCAAAATAACAAAGCTCCTGGCCCTGATGGATTTCCAGTGGAATTTTTTAAGAAATTTCAGGATAAATTGTCCCCTTTATTGCATGCTGTTTATAAGGAATCACTGGAACATGGCACTCTCCCTCCCACTTTAAGGCAAGCCTCCATAAGTCTCCTCTTAAAAAGATAAGGATCCAACTCTCTGCGGCTCATACAGACCTCTTTCGTTAATAAATATAGATGCTAAGATCCTTGCTAAAGCCTTGGCTTATCGCTTGGAGAACATTGTGCCAACTATTGTCTCAAATGAACAGACAGGATTTGTTAAGGGGCGACAGTTATTCTTTAATGTGCGGACACTTTTAAATATTATTCACTCTAAAACTATCACCACAACACCTGAAGTCGTAATCTCAGTCGATGCTGAAAAGGCATTTGATAGGATTGAATGTGACTATTTATTTACTGTACTGAAGAAGTTTGGGCTGGGGAATGGGTTCATTTCTTTGATTCGTCTCCTTTACACGTCTCCACAAGCAAGCGTTTCCACTAATGGCATTCAGTCCAATTTTTTTACTCTAGCCCGTGGCACCAGACAGGGGTGTCCCCTCTCTCCCCTATTATTCGCACTAGCTATAGAGCCCCTGTCAATCTTTCTGAGGTCCTCCCCCACTTTTACTGGGATCTCCCGATTGGGAACAGAATATAAGCTGTCACTTTACGCTGATGACTTACTGTTATATGTCTCGGATCCTGTCCTCTCCATTCCTTCAATTTTATCTGCTTTCCAGAGATTCGGGTCTTTCTCAGGCTATAAAGTGAACGTATCTAAAAGTGAATGCTATCCCATTAATGACTCAGCAACACAGCTCGTACAGTCAGATATCCCTTTTAAGATTAGTCCTTCCGGCTTTAGGTATCTTGGGATCAACGTAACCAGAACGTTAAGCTCTCTTTTTTCTGCTAATCTCTCACCTTTAATGTCTACAATTAAATCTGACCTCCATAGATGGAAAAGCTTACCTCTTTCATTAATTGGAAGAATTAACGCAGTTAAAATGAATATTTTGCCCAAATTTCTATTTCTGTTCCATTGTCTTCCACTTTTCTTACCAAAACACTTTTTTAAAATAATTGATCAAACTATTTCTGACTTCTTATGGTGTGGGAAGGCTCCTAGAATCCGCAAATCCACACTTCAGAGATGTAAATTCAATGGCGGACTGGCACTTCCCAATTTCCAACTGTATTATTGGGCAGCACATATTCAAAAAATTTCATTTTGGTTCAAATCGGTGAATATGCCATGGTGTAAATTGGAGGCACAGTCATGCATTTCATCCTCTTTACCTGCTCTACTTACCTCATCTATTCCATCCAACCTCTCTGTCTTTACAAATAATCAAGTGGTTCACTCCACACTTAAAATTTGGTATCAATTTAGGAAACACTTCAAATTTAAGTCAGCATCTACTTTAGCTCCATTACTGAACAATCATTTATTTCGACCTCCGCTTACAGATTCAACCTTTCTCATATGGCATAATAAGGGCCTGAAAAGTTTTGGAGATCTTTACAAGGATGGTATCTTTCGCAGCTTTGCAGATCTCTCAGGTGAATTTAATCTCCCGCCTTCTCATCTCTTTCGATACTTTCAGATTAGACACTGCGCTAAAGCTTTGTTTCCAGTTTTTCCATCCTCTCCGCCGACTCTACAGTGGGAGGTGCTTTTAAACCATGATCCACTTCAAAAATCACTGATCTCTAAGGTTTACGATGACCTTCTGTCTTTCGATCTCTCTCCAGTTATTAAAGTTAGGGCTGCCTGGGAAGATGAACTGGATCTAAATTTGGAGGATGACTGGTGGGACGCTGCTCTTAAAAAAATTTACACAAGTTCATCCTGCGCTCGTCTTACACTTATACAGTTTAAAGTACTGTTTAGAGTCCACTTTTCTAAAGCTCGACTCTCACAGATCTATCCCAGTGTCACTGACGAATGCGACAAATGTCATGCCTCGTCCTGCAATTTAACCCATATGTTTTACTCTTGCCCACTACTTTCTCGCTTTTGGTCGAATTATTTTGACACCATGTCAAAAATACTCTCGGTGAATATAAAAGTCTCCCCCCATGTTGCCATATTCGGGCTCCCAGAGGACCATGGCCGGTTTACTTCAAACCAAAAAGACATTTTGGCTTTTACTTCCTTACTGGCAAGACGCCACCTTCTTCTCCACTGGAAGTCGACTAAGGCTCCTTCTAGTACCCAGTGGCTCAACGACACCATGTTTTTTCTGAAGCTGGAAAAGATTAAATATTCACTGAAGGGTAGTTGCAACAAATTTTATAATAAGTGGCTTCCCTTTCTCACATTCTTCCACTCTCTCCAGTCCCTGCCTCCTGATTGACGGATCCCCCCCCTCCCTCTCTTCTCTCTTTCCTTTCTTTCTTCCTCCTTTTTTATTTATCTTTTTATTTACTTTTCTTTTGTTTTTGGGTTTTTTTTTTTTTTTTTTTTTTTCCCCCTTTTTATTCATCTATTTTTTTAATTCATACTGTTTAGCTTAAATACTTAAATATTACTTGTATATAAGAATATAATAATTTTCGTGTATTTGTCATTGTTTTGTGTGGATTTTTTGTTCTGTTCTTAATTCCAAAAAAAAAAAAAAAAAGGAGGTAGACTGTATATCTTTTTTTTTGTTTATTCCTGCTCAACTGTGCCTTACCCCCTAATAAAAATATCAAAACAAAAAAAAAATATCAAATTTATCGCCTGCCTTGCATGCAAAATTTGGTGACTTTTGGGGCCGTTTAAGGGGGGGGAAAGGCCCTCCTTTCGTAGAAAGAAAGAAAGAAAGAAAGAAAGAAAGAAAGAAAGAAAGAAAGAAAGAAAGAAAGAAAGAAAGAAAGAAAGAAAGAAAGAAAGAAAGAAAGAAAGAAAGAAAGAAAGAAAGAAAGAAAGAAAGAAAGAAAGAAAGAAAGAAAGAGAAAAATTCCTACAGATACAATAGGGCCTTTGCACTGTAAGTGCTCGGGCCCTAAAAAACACTTTTGCTCTTATTCATCTGTTCTCGTGAAGGGGCGTCGGCTTCACCTGGTGTCTGAAGATTCCTCAGATCTCGCCGCAAGCACGAGTCCTCAACTTTATAAATATTTTAATGAAAAGAACGGAGGGGCCGTAAACGTGATGCAAAAGCACTTTAAAGAGTTCAGCTGGAAAAGAAAAGACTTTTATAGATCCAAGTCTTTCAGCATCACGGTAACGGATATCTGGAAACGGTAGCTGGAACATTTAGGTTCTCTGCTAACCTCGTTTATCTGCAGGTCCGCTTCCTCGTAGGGACGACCTCACCTGATCCGGCCTGAACCCGCACCTGCGATCGCTGCCGTCGCCGCTCACCTTTTCTAATGACTGAAAAGGAGGTGCTAACGAGAAATTATGAAGTTAATTGAATCTGTTAACCCTTGTGCTGTTTTTGGGTCAAGGGAGGGTGAAGGGAGAAAAGAAGGAAGGGAGAAAAGATGGATGGAAGTAAAGATGGATGGAAGTAAGGAAGGAAGGAAAGAAGGAAGGAAGGAAGGGAGAAAAGATGGAAGGAAGGAAAGAAGGAAGTAAGGAAGAAAGGAGAAAAGAAGGAAGGAAGTAGGAAAGAGAGTAAGGAAGGGAGAAAAGATGGAAGGAAGGGAGAAAGGAAGGAAGGAAAGAAGGAAGGATGTAGGAAAGGGAGTAAGGGAGGGAGAAAAGATGGAAGGGAGGAAAGAAGGAAGAAAGGAGAAAAGAAGGAAGGAAGTAGGAAAGGGAGTAAGGAAGGGAGAAAAGATGGAAGGAAGGGAGAAAGGAAGGAAGGAAAGAAGGAAGGATGTAGGAAAGGGAGTAAGGGAGGGAGAAAAGATGGAAGGGAGGAAAGAAGGAAGTAAGGAAGAAAGGAGAAAAGAAGGAAGGAAGTAGGAAAGGGAGAAAAGGTGGAAGGAAGTAGGAAAGGGAGTAAGGAAGGGAGAAAAGGTGGAAGGGAGGAAGTAAGGAAGAAAGGAGAAAAGTAGGAAAGGGAGTAAGGAAGGGAGAAAATAAGGAAGGAAAAGCAAAGAAGGTAATAAAGGAACGAATGACGAAAGGGAGGTTGGAAGAAAAAGTAGGAAAAGAGGAAAGGAAGAAGCAAGGCTTGGCAGGAGGAAAGAAGGATAGAATTGGGTAATTTTGACCCAAAGACAGCACAAGGGTTAAAGAACCTTTAAACCCGGCCGGGACCGGCCACAACCGTGGACACATAGGAAGGGTTGTATGACGAACCAATAACGTTATGAAGAACCTGAAAGAGGAAGCAGCAGCTTGGATTTACTCGGTTGTCCAGAGGACACGCCGTGCATGTTCAGATGTCTAATTTACAGAACTGTCAGGAATCCCAAGTGCTTCTACTCTCCGATGAGAGTGAACGTCTGGAAAAAGCTGGATGTTGGTTAGGTGTGTGAGGAGCATCTGGACCCATCAGTTAAAGGGCTCCCTGAGGGACGAAAGACCTTCTTGATCTTTCTCTCTCTTGGTCTAACCACAGATGCCGTAGAGACGTAACACCCAACCCTCGGTGGCGGTGCAGAGATAACCACGCTGAATAATCTGGCTTTAATTGTTGCTCCAGTCCTCCGACCGTCATCTGTGCAGTTGTGTCACAGATGGTTTGTTTCCCTGCCAGGAAAGTTCTTACTTTCCTTCCCTCGTCTTCATTTTTGCACACTTGTTCCCTCTATTTCTTTATGTACAACCCCCGTTTTTAACTTCCTCTCAGCTTTCTGCACTCTTTCATTTCATTTAATTTCTCTCCCCGAGTCTTGGAAGTGAGTGCTTTTTCTTCGCTCGCCTGCGTCTGGCCCATCTCTCCCCCATCCCTGCAACACCCTCCCCTCTTCTCTCTCCCTCTTTCAACCCTCTTCCTTCACTTCGTTCATTTCTCTCTGTTGCTCGGCGCTGGCCATAAATTGTTCGGTATTTACAGTATGTGGCCAGACGCCAGGTTTCCATTAGGTGCTTCGTTCCCCGGAGACGGCGCCGGTGGCCTGGGATGTGTTACCTCTGGATGGAGAGCTGGAGGAGGAGGGATGAGGAGGGCGGGGGGGCGTAAGCATGTGAGGAGAGAGAAGAGGAAGTCAAACAGAGGGGAGGTGAAAGAGTATTAAGCACCAGTATTAAAGTCAGAGTGTGTAGAGTGATAGCAAGAGGGTCGGGTAAGAAAAGGAAGGGAGCGGAGTCGAGACGAGACATAAAATGAAAAAGATGGAGGGAAGGGGACAGTTGGAGCGAGAAGTTAACAGCTCTATCCCTGACTGGAAATAACAGTGTTGCAGATGTTTTCCTTCACTATCATCAAAGGCCATCGGCAGTGGCCGCCGTATTTTAATCTTGTTTAAAAGCCCACGCAGACTTTTTTTTGTTTTACATCCTAGATGACATCAGTTCCTCTCTGAACCTGCAATAATCTGACAGCAGCCGCGAAGTCAGAGATTTAGACGGGAAACAGGAGAGAGCTCGTTACTTTATTGCAATAATGTGATTCAAACCTCCGTCTCCAGCAGTGGTCCAAGAACGGACCCAAACCCGAGTCTCTGGGGTGAAGCTACGCACTTTGTTGCTTGTTTTGAAAGCTGAATATTTATATTTATTCACGGGATCAGTATTTTAGTGGTATTACAAGTAGTGATGCACCGAAATGAAAATTTGTGGCCGAAACCGAAAATAATAATAAACACTTGGCCGAATACCGAACAATACCGAACATGGTTCTTCGCAGTTTGTCATTTATTTTGCCAATTTTTTCACCATTGCATAAATCAAATAAATTTGATTTAGGCATGCTTTTCAAAGAAAAAAATCTTTTACAAAATTACAAGGTAGAAAATATTTATTGAACATAAAAAACTGAACATTTTTTAATTTCCCAGCATTATGTTGTTTTGGTTCCACCTCCTGGTGAATGTTAGGTAAAATTCTTATGTGGTTACTCTTTGGTTGGCCAACGATTTATGTTTGTTGTGCGCAACCGGTATGGGAGCGGCCAGTCTATTTCCTTATATTACAACGCCGTTATTAATTTTTTTCCCACTTATTCCACCGAACACCGAAAGTGTTCTTTTGCCATTTTCGGCCGAACAATTTCGGTTACCGAACAATCGGTGCATCACTAATTACAAGTATTTATGGGTAATAGAAACAAATATCCAAAGAGTCTTTGCTAAGGAATACGAGGCACACGCACCCTGGAGAATACCAGGCACACAGTGAAGCACGGCGGAGGCAGCATCATGCTGTGGGCTTTGGTAAGCCCGCCATGGGAACGGGGCCAAATCCAGTAGGACAACAAATTAACTTTCACACCTCACCTGAGCAAACAACCAGCATTTGAATCTCATGAGCAAGACTTGTGTTTCACTTAAAGGCTGAGTTATGGTTCTGCAACAAATCACCGCCGAGCCTACGCCGCAGGTTGCACCGCGTCACGTACGCCACGCTGTGCCTGACGCACCTCCCACAAATTGTAACTACGTGTCAAGAGGTCGCAGACCAACGCAGACCGAGAGGGCTGTGATTGGTTTACTTGGTAGCAACGCATTTCTGGTTCCGGTTCGTGAAGCAGTCGTGAACTTTCAGCGCTGTTTTCTTCGTGTATGTGTGATTTTTTTATTTTTTTATTTTATTTTTTATTTTTTATACACAATAGTTGTCCTTATCTCTTTGATTCACTGTGACTGGAAAAGTCGGATAAACCATTCAGGAAAAGACCCCTAGCACTCGCGGGGGGTACTGCACCGCGGCGAAATTGAAGTTTTTCTTTTTTTTAACATTTGCAAAAAGTACAATGATTACAAATCTTCACATTATGCAATTTCAAGTTGAATATAACATATAAAGAGTATAACTCAAATAAAAAACAAAACAAAAAGCATAACACATTATAACCAGCCAGGGGGGATGAAATTATAACAGAAAACCAAAACATTTACATACATTTATGGTTTTGATTGCTTTTGAATTTGTAGAAAACTTAATAGAGTCCAGATACTGATTGAGTTCACAATGAAAAGTAAAAAAAGATTTTTTTTGTGTAAGAATTTGGATTTGTGGATGTGGAATTTTGCAAGGATAAAAAACAATTAATAATAAATGTTTCGTTTGTCTTTGTTCTAATCGTAACATGGTCAAAAACACCAAACAACACATCCAACGAAATGGAGTGTTGGAGAAGTCCGAAGGATTCACGACGGCGTCACGGCAGCGGCGTGTGCTCTGCGTTGGCGTAGCGCAGAACCATAATCCAGCCTTAAGTTGTTCTCAAAAAGTAATGGAATAAACAAATAAGTCAAGACTGCGTTGCTGCAGAGTACAAGGAGACGTATCCTGTTGGAAACAAACCCGGACACGGTTAGAAGTGCAAGATTTCCTGAGTTTGGGAGAGAAAAATAGTGGCAGATCTCAGATTCACGAGAATCCACGGCCGTCTGCAAAGATGATTGTTGCTGACGTGGCTTCGTCTGGGCTGGATGTTGCATGAAGATCAACCATCGGCCATCACAGACGATGCTTAATTGGACACGTTTTGAATTTTGAAGGTCACCAATTGTTCACATTTCTCTCAGTATGTTTTACTTCTATCAGTGTACGTGTTGTATTGATTAAGTTAAACAACAAACACTCAAAAAAACTAATAATTCAAGGTCTGTTTCAGAAGAAAAATGAGATTATTCCCCTTCTGTATGTTTACTCAGAGTTTACATCCTGGAAAACCCCTTTCTCCCTTTTTTGTGGTACTAAGATGCATCAGATAAACATCAGGATGTGGAAAAAGGAGGTGGAGAGGGGGAACGATGGGGTCAATGTGAAGGAGGAAAAAAACATCTATGAACAAACTGAAAAAGAGGGGGAAACAGTATTTGTATTGAAGAGGGAGACAAGGAGGATGAAGAAGAAACTTTAGATAGTTTTGGACGAGACTCTCTTTCCCTTATCTGCTTTATCTCCTCCGGTTGTTCACTGCCGGACTCCCTCCCTCCTTCACTTCCCCCTTCCCTCCCTCCCTCCCTCTTTCCATCTGTCAGACAGACAGCTGTTGGCAGGCTCGCGCTGTTGTTGTTCCCTCCGTCCAGAGTCTCCCTGATTCCACCCGAGCCCTCGGTTCCTCCGTCTCCCTCCAAATATGCTTTTCTATTCCGCCCCCCCTCCCCTGTCATCGGCCTGCAGGAACTGGACGTTCCTCGGCTCGGCCATGTGGTCGGAGAGTTAGAAAGGTCCTCGCACGGGTTACGTGAGAACATCTGTGACATCAGCGTGCAATCAAGAACTTTGTTTGGTCTGTTGCATTTATTGTTGGCGATGCGTTTTGCGCCTGAGCCGCCGCAGATAAGACCTCTACGAAAGTTGGAAGACTTCATTGACTTCATCAAGACGATCATTTATGAGATTAAACCTTTCTCCGTGTTCCACCTCGAGTACAATCCACGTGTCTTTTGATTGCGTGCAATTGTATGAATAATTGACCGCACTTAACCCTCAATTAAATATATCTTTTGACTGGATTGGAAACGAGGTTGAACTCTTCCACATCTGGATCTACTAATAACGTGTCTTTCTGTTTTTTTTCTTCGTCAGGTATGCCTAGTACTCGAGTTGTAAAAAAGAATCAGGGGGGATGGTGGATTTTATCATATGGGGACAGATAATTTGTGCTGATTACAAATAATATAATATATTACAAATAATAGCACTGACCAAAACACGTGCAGAAATACTGCAGGAATGACATAGCAGCAGTTAAATGCAGCCTTCTGTAAGCTTTAAATATCCACTGGGCTTACATCAAATACATCAAAACACAACAATAAAAAACACTTTTCTGAACTTATCAATATGACTCTGTCCTTCACAGGATAAGTAAAATGGATCACTGCAAAAACTCACAATCTTAACAAGAATATTTGTCTTATTTCTAGTTAAAATGTCTCATTTTAGTAAAAAAAATCTTATTACACTTAAAACAAGACTCATCACTGGAAAAAAACAACAATTTTCACCTGTTTCAAGTAGATTTTCACTTAAAATAAGTAGAAAAATCTGCATGTTGAACAAGATTTTATTGCTTGTAATGAGAAGATAAATCTCAGAATCAGAAATGAGAATCAGAAAAGGGTTAATTGCCAAGTTTTCACACGAGGAATTTGTTATGGTGATTGGTGCAACACAATACAATTATAAAAACAAATATATAAAAGATGAAATAAAATGTATAAACAATAAAATAAAATTTGGAAAGACCAGAAATGTACAAAATGAGGTTTATAAAGTGCCGGATATGAGTCTGTACAAAAGTTACAGGATTGGAATATTTACGTTTTATTTACGTAAATATTGTCCCACTGGCAGATTTTCCTACTTATTTCAGGTGACAATTTACTTGAAACAGGTGAAAATGGTCAAATAAGTTATTTTTCTGGTGTTATTTTTCTGGTGATGACTCTAAATGTTGAAATAGCAGTAAAACCACATTCATTGATGAAATGACATAAGAGATGGAAAGGGGGGGATGGCAGTTTTACAGGGGGGAGGATTTTGACCGTTTTTATTTCAGGGTGGATGCCATCCCCCCTCAACTCCAGTACTGGCTACGACTCATTCTGTCCGACGGTTAAAAAGCTTTGGTTTCTTCCCCTCAGGTCCGCTGGTCGGATGTGGGCGGGATGGCGGAGGTGAAGCTGAAGCTGAAGCAGGCCGTGGAGTGGCCGCTGAGACACCCCGAGGCCTTCACTCGCATGGGAATCCAACCGCCGAGAGGAGTGCTGCTCTACGGGCCCCCGGGCTGCTCCAAGACCATGATCGCCAAGGCTCTGGCTAATGAAAGCGGGCTCAACTTCCTGGCTATAAAAGTGGGTTTTCATCACAGAATCATAACTCTTTTCTCTCTCAGGGAGTTAAAATCAAATAAGTCCTCAGGGCAAATTATTGCTGCTTTTCTCTACATTAATGTGATGCACGAATACGAACGAGTAATGCTTCACAGACGTGCCTTTCCGTGTCGTTCTCGTGCCAAGACTGTGCACAAGACTTGGACGTAGATTTGATTGTCGATGACTTTGTGTTTCAATCTCATCTCTCGGCGCAGACGCTTGGACTTCAGCCTCTGCAGCTCAACATCATTGGTCCAGACTGCGCTGCTGTTTTTCCCATAATTAGCTAATAGCCGTCCAACTAGAGGACGTGCTGAAATGACATATTGCGAATACAAAACAGTTTTCTTTTCCATGCGCCCCTTCAAAAAATGTATCCAGCCCACTTTTCCATGTTGACGGAGCTTCACGTTAGATGCGACTAAGGCTCAAAAACAACATGAACGTGGAGTTTGTTGTTTCTCTGTGCAGGAAGTCGTTTTTTAGGGCCTGAAAACGCTTCCTCCTGCAGGGTTTTTTCCTCACACTGGCTCTCTATGACTACGTTTACATGCAGTCAAAATTCGGGTTATTGATAATATTCCGGTTACTGAAACATTCGGAATATTCCGTTTACATGGTAATTAATCATTGGGGATATCTGGATCAAACCAGCGACGCGCGGAGAACATCATGACGCAATTACCGTCATTTCCGCTTCTTCTTTTGTATCCAAATTCAAAACAAATGCTGCTTCGCACAACTTTTCGCTTAGGGCTGGGGATCGATTTTAATGTCAAGAATCGATTCGATTACGATTCTTAAGATTCAGAATCGATTATCAGGATTTGATTCGATCCGATTCGTTTCGATTCCGATATTGATTTGAGTTACTGTTAATAAAACTGTTTTTTGAGCTGTTGCATGAATTATATGACTGTAGTTATGCAAAATATTAATACTAGTATTATATTGAGATTCAACAGCAAGTATTGCAGCTAATGATGCTGTAAGGACCAATCAGCTCCCAGAATGCTGATAGAACTGCTTTCAGAAACATCGTGTGGGTCAGAATTATCAAACAGATCCAGGGAGGAAACAGAGACGGATGAAATCGCTTTTAGTTTTTCCCACATTCCGTTTTTATTTGTTTCTTTTTCGGGCTAATTTGGTTTTTAGCATTTTTTGAAAATGTAACCCCAAGACAGTATATAAAGTAATTAAATATAGACAATTTATGCAATTATAACTGAGCACTTTAATGTTTTCATACCTTTAAACATATTTAAAGGCAAAAACATGGCACCAGTTATTCTCGTGTCCAACAAAACATTACTTTTTTGGGAATAAACAAAAAAATAACCAAAAGTTGTAATGTAATGATGAAAAAAAAAAAAATCATAAATAAATAAAAGAAAATTAAAAAAAATCCCCTCCCAAAAGAAATCAAAATAAAAAAAAAAAACAAAAAAAAAACAATCTTTAGACATATGAATCGATTTTTAGGAAATAATATGAGAATCGATTTAGAATTGGGAAATCGATTTTTTCAACACAGGCCTATTTTCGCTCACCTTCTTGTAAATCTCACTATCCCGGTACTTTCTACCGTCTACAAATGCAGAAATGTTCATATCCTTCATTACATTAATGAAGTGATTAGTCTCCTCCTGGTCTTGGTTTCTCCGTGTTTATAAGAACTTCCTGGACTCAAAAGACCAGGATTCCTTGTGAACAGAGCATGAGCAGAAAACAAATTCATGTTCCGTTTGATGGGGATATTCCGTTTGGCGTTTACATGACCCAATATTCAGGTTTTAAAAGGAGTAACCCAGGGCTCATATTCAGGTTTTTAAAAACCCGAATATGAGCAAATTCGGGTTATTCAAAGGGGTTATTGGTGTTTACATGGCCGTGCAAAACCGGGTTATTGCCAATATTCAGGTTTTAAAAGGGTTATTGATGCATGGAAACGCAGTCCGACGCAGTCTGTCACAGAGGGCAGGATTTCCACGTATGATCAGAAGTATAAGAGCGGTGAGAGAGAGGTGGATCTGTTGGTACTTCCCAGAGTCGCCATAGTTGCAGAGTCTGATCCTCTTAAGCTTCGTCATGCACCAGCAAAAATAAAATACAGCTATTTATATTATTGCTCATAAGTCAAACGGGACAGCAGGACTTATGAGTCTTGAGCTTTGCTCCTCGACAGACCTCCAGTACAGCGTTTGATCCAAACCTGCTCTTGTTCAGGGGAGGTTTCTCTTGTAGTTCTCTCTCTTTGTTTTTCTGAAATAATCTTCGTGGTCATGCCGGGAGCAAATGCTCGTCAAGGGGAACCGAAGATTACCATGAAAAGTATAGAGATAGGTATGATATAGCCCAGGGGTCGGCAACCCGTGGCTCTAGAGCCGCAGGCGGCTCTTTAGCGCCGCCCTAGTGGCTCCTGGAACTTTTTTAAAAATGTTTGACCTTTTTTTTTCTTCATTTTTTTCTTTTTTCTTATTTTTTTTCTCTTTTTTTCTTCCTTTTTCCTTCCTTTTTCCGTTTTAATCCCAACATTTCTACCTTTTTCTCGACATTTCGACTTTTTCCTCAACATTTCGATTTTTTTCTCGAGACTGTACTTCAACATTAATCTCGATATTTTGACTTTTTTCTTGGCATTTTGACTTTTTTCTCGACATTTCGACTTTTTTCTCAACATTTTGACTTTTTTCTGGAGACTGTACTTCAACATTAATCTCGACATTTCGACTTTTTTCTCAACATTTCGACTTTTTTCTCGACATTTCGACTTTTTCTCAAGATTGTAATTCAACATTAATTTTGACATTTCAGCTTTTTTCTCGAAATTTTGACTTTTTTCTCGAAGTTTGACTTTTTTCTAGACATTTTGACTTTTTTCTTGGCATTTTGACTTTTTTCTCGACATTTCGACTTTTTTCTCAACATTTTGACTTTTTTCTGGAGACTGTACTTCAACATTAATCTCGACATTTCGACTTTTTTCTCAACATTTCGACTTTTTTCTCGACATTTCGACTTTTTCTCAAGTTTGTAATTCAACATTAATTTTGACATTTCAGCTTTTTTCTCGAAATTTTGACTTTTTTCTCGAAATTTTGACTTTTTTCTAGACATTTTGACTTTTTTCTCGACATTTCGACTTTTTCCTCAACATTTCGATTTTTTTCTCGAGACTGTACTTCAACATTAATCTCGATATTTTGACTTTTTTCTTGGCATTTTGACTTTTTTCTCGACATTTCAACATTAATCTCGACATTTCAACTTTTTTCTCAACATTTCGACTTTTTTCTCGACATTTCGACTTTTTCTCAAGATTGTAATTCAACATTAATTTTGACATTTCAGCTTTTTTCTCGAAATTTTGACTTTTTTCTCGAAATTTTGACTTTTTTCTAGACATTTTGACTTTTTTCTCAACATTTCGACTTTTTTTTCAAGATTGTAATTCAACATTAATCTAGACATTTCAGCTTTTTTCTCAACATTTCGACTTTTTTTCTCGACATTCCGACTTTTTTCTCGAAGTGCATAATAAAAAAAAAAATCTTCCCCCAGTTATAACTAATATAGATACATGCAGCATGTGTTGCCTTCATTCTAAGGCTGATACAAGACTTTTCATTTTTTGCGGCTCCAGACATATTTGTTTTTTGTGTTTTTGGTCCAATACGGCTCTTTCAACATTTTATGTTGCCGCCCCCTGATATAACTACTTGAACCAATGAAGACTTTGATGTTTTTATATCTGCACTAGACCCGTGAAGTGCCGTCCACCGTATTTGGACTCTCCGGGAACCGTTCCTCCGAGCACGTTTAACACTTTATTCAGACACTCGGCCCAGGTTGAAGTCGTCCACAGATCTCAGCCGTATCGGAGGTGTGGAGTGGGGGTGATGTTCCCCTGACGGGCTCAGGGCGGCGTGACCGCCCGGCTTCCTCCGCCGAGCACTTTCTGGTCCGACCTCTGACCCCGTGTTTGTCCTCTCTCATTCATCACCCCATCTTCTTTGCCACCCCCCACCTCCTCCCCCCTGCAGGACTCGTCGACAGAAACTGATTGATCACCTCGTTGAGCTGTTGATTAGGGAATATTTAGAGAAGACAGGAAGCCTCGACAGAAGCTCTCAACCCGACTCTTTAGATCAACAGCCAATGCTGCTGCAAATTGCAGCCGTTTTCTTTGTCTTTGTGAAGGAGGGAAGCATATTTTTCCCTCAACTTGCTTCTTAAAACCTAAAACCTCTCATAGCCTGAGAATAACCTTACATTGTTGGCTTATAACAGGGGTCGGCAACCCAAAATGTTGAAAGAGCCATATTGGACCAAAAACACAAAAAACAAATATGTCTGGAGCAAAAAATGAAAAGTCTTGTATAAGCCTTAGAATGAAGGCAACACATGCTGCATGTTTTTATATTAGTTATAACTGGGGGAAGATTTATTTTTACATTATGCATATGAAAAAAGTCGAAATTTCGAGAAAAAAGTCTAAATGTCAAGATTAATGTTGAAGTACAATCTTGAGAAAAAAGTCGAAATGTTGAGAAAAAGTCGAAATGTTGAGAAAAAAGTTGGAATTTCGAGAAAAAAGTTGAAATGTCGAGATTAATGTTGAAGTACAATCTTGAGAAAAAATGTCGAGAAAAAAGTCAAAATGTTGAAGAAAAAGTTGAAATGTCGAGAAAAAAGTCAAAATGTCGAGAAAAAAGTCAAAATTTTCAGAAAAAAGTCGAAATGTCGAGATTAAAAAAGAAAGAAAAGGGGAAAAAAAAGGTAAAACATTTTTGAAAAAGCTCCAGGAGCCACTAGGGCGGCGCTAAAGAGCCGCATGCGGCTCTAGAGCCAAGGGTTTTGGCTTATAATATCCTACAATTTACCCACATTTTTCTCAGTTCACAGCAATTAAGTTGCATTGATGCTGGGAAAGCTCGAAATACCTTTTTTGGAAAAATATATAACAAGAAAATCCTGTTAAATTGCACAAGAGTTCAACTATAAGATTAGTTTATTATGCAGAAAAGAAAGCTTGTTTAGACGTATGTTCTTGTCTTCAGATGGTGTTTAAAGAAGTACAAATTGCAGCTTGATTTCAAAATGTTTTACATTTCAACTTTCCAGAGACTCTAGAGACAAATACTGATTTAAAAAACTCAAAGAGTTGTACATTAATCCTCTGCAAGCAAGTTTTATAAATAAAGAGAATTCAATATATGAAAGGGGATCAAAAAAAAACATCCTGTCCCTCTTCCTGAAGGCCACTTTCAACCATCTGCAATAACAGTATCAGGTTTTTCCAGTTCAGCGGTTGCTTTGACATAGATACGTTATCCAGATTTAAATGTGGATACTCCGAGGCTCAGCCTGTTTCCTCTGCGTGAAAAAGCCCTATTATCATCTTGTCAATTCCCCCCCTTCTTCCCTCAGCTACTCAGACACGGTCACATCCGCAGATACAGATACATACCTGCACCTAAACACACAGCCAGCACTGCAGCTCACACGGCTGCAGCTTTTTAAACCGGCCACTAGGGACGGGCGATATTTTACCGTTCACGATAAACCGTCAAAAAAATAGAAGAGATAGAAAGATGGAAAGATATGAGCCTGAAAGATAGAAAGAAATAAATGAGCCTGAAAGAAAGAAAGATATGAGCCAGAAAGAAAGAAAGAAAGAAAGAAAGAAAGAAAGAAAGAAAGAAAGAAAGAAAGAAAGAAAGAAAGAAAGAAAGAAAGAAAGAAAGAAAGAAAGAAAGAAAGAAAGAAAGAAAGAAAGAAATGAGCAAGAAAGAAAGAAATGAGCCAGAAAGAAAGAAAGAAAGAAAGAAAGAAAGAAAGAAATGAGCAAGAAAGAAAGAAATGAGCAAGAAAGAAAGAAAGAAAGAAATGAGCCAGAAAGAAAGAAAGAAAGAAATGAGCCAGAAAGAAAGAAAGAAATGAGCCAGAAAGAAAGAAAGAAAGAAAGAAAGAAATGAGCAAGAAAGAAATAAAGAAAGAAAGAAAGAAATGAGCAAGAAAGAAAGAAAGAAAGAAAGAAAGAAATGAGCAAGAAAGAAAGAAAGAAAGAAAGAAAGAAAGAAAGAAATGAGCAAGAAAGAAAGAAAGAAAGAAAGAAAGGAGCAAGAAAGAAAGAAATGAGCAAGAAAGAAAGAAAGAAAGAATGAAATGAGCAAGAAAGAAAGAAAGAAATGAGCAAGAAAGAAAGAAAGAAAGAAAGAAATGAGCAAGAAAGAAAGAAATGAGCAAGAAAGAAAGAAAGAAAGAATGAAATGAGCAAGAAAGAAAGAAAGAAATGAGCCAGAAAGAAATGAGCCAGAAAGAAAGAAAGAAAGAAAGAAAGAAATGAGCAAGAAAGAAAGAAAGAAATGAGCAAGAAAGAAAGAAAGAAAGAAATGAGCAAGAAAGAAAGAAAGAAAGAAAGAAAGAAATGAGCAAGAAAGAAAGAAAGAAATGAGCAAGAAAGAAAGAAAGAAAGAAATGAGCAAGAAAGAAAGAAAGATCTGAGTCATTCCAGTTCTGCAGTACAGGTGTAACTCATTTATTTGTTTTTTTATCAATTCAATTTAATTGATGACGTTTAGTAGCATTTAGTATCTTTTAGAGCAGTGATTTTGCTCCAAAGACTTAATGTGGTGATAGATTTATAGTTAAAAAGGTGGAGTTGAATTGGTATTTTTTTTTATCATCATCTTTATCGTTATCGGGATAAATGCCAGAAATTATTGTGATACATTTTTTTCAACCCTACTGGCCACGTCCAACCCCTTTGGCTCGGCTGCAGAGCGAGCAAACCTGGAAATAATGAGTCAACCTCCACACTTACTGCAGGAGACAAACGGGCTGGGAGTGAAGTATCCAGGGCTCCAGACTAACTTTTTCACAGGTAGCACTGGTGCCACCTAGTTTTTCATTTAGTAGCACCAAAACAAATTAGGTAGCACCATATTTTTCATTGCTAACATTAGTTAAATTATTAAGCATTAATTACCTGTTTACAGATTAACAATCATTATGTATAGGAAACACATACAGCCTACAGTTAGGCTAATTAATGTTTACTACTCAGAGTTAGTTAATAAATTAAAAGTTGGATAATATAATTTATATAAATGCTTAGTAATGTTAATGTACTAACTAATGTTAGGCTAATTAAGGTGACTTTATGGTAAAGTGTTACCTCTGTGTGTTTTTATAAGATACCTGATCATTTACCTACAAAAATGAGACACACTCCTTACCTTCTGCATGAGCGTGTTCAACCTCAATATGGCCAATAAGCAAATTGCAGATTAAGCAAAAATAAGCAGAAAATTAGAATATTGTGATAAAGTCCTTTATTTTCTGTAATGCAAAAATGTCATACATTCTGGATTCATTAAAAATCGACTGAAATATTTCAAGCCTTTTATTATTTTAATATTGCTGATCATGGTTTACAGCTTAAGAAAACTCAAATATCCTATCTCAAAAAATTAGAATATTCTGGGAATCTTAATCTTAAACTTTAAACCATAATCAGCAATATTAAAATAATAAAAAGCTTGCAATATTTCAGTTGATTTGTAATGAATCCAGAATGTATGACATTTTTGTTTTTTTAATTGCATTACAGAAAATAAAGGACTTTATCACAATATTCTAATTTTCTGAGACAGTCCTGTAAACTTGCTTGCGTCGTTGTGCTTGAACCACTTCTGAATATCCATGTTACTTTGTGTTAACGGAGCAGCAGAGAGCAGCGTCTTGCTGGTGCAGGAAGCAGATCAGTGACGTACACTGGCTGATTTATGGTTCCGCGTTGCACCAACGCAGATCTTACGGCGTAGGATACGCGGGTACGCGAAAGTATGGTGCGCGTCGCCGAGTACATACACCGTAGGCTACGCCGTCGATTTAACGCGGAACCATAAATGAGGCTTAACGCGCGCGCATTAAGTTTTCTTTTCGTCTTTTCAACTGAGCAAACACATAAACTGAGGGTGCAATGCTTATGCACCCTCGTAGAACCGGGCCTGGGCCTGTCCCTCGTATCTTAACCACGGGAACTGGCCAGAAAGCTGTACTTTTTTTTCTTCTCCCCACTCTCCCCCGCCTCTTTCTCCAACCTGTCACTCGCTTCATCAGAAGAAGAAGAATCTATGATTATTGTCGCTCCCTCTGCTGACCCTTCTTCTCCTCCTCCTCCACCAGCCTCGTTTGTTTCCTCCGGCACATTTTTTTTCTTAAAAGAATCGACTATAGACCGCTTCATACTGCATCTGCTTTGTTTACCTTTTTGAGGGCGCTGCGTGTACGCGCGCCTGCACTGCTGTGCACGTAACGTGCCAGGTGCAGTCAGACAGGTATAGGACTCGCAGGAATGAGCCAGAAAGTAAGATTGTATTATCAACCACTCCATTAATGCACTAACACAGCCGAGTGAAAAAATAAAAAATAAAATGTTTTTTTTTTTCCACTAGTCCTCTTGCAAGTAGCACCGGAGCGACCTCATTAAATTTTAACTCGCACCTTAATAAATTAGGTCGCATATGCGACCTAATAGGTCGCACTCTGGAGCCCTGGAAGTATCATCTCCTCCGTCAGCTCCGAGGTGTTGAAAGGTTGGATGGCCATGGAGGAAGTTCTTCTGAGGGCTGAGTGGATGTTTATCTGCTCTGAGCGAGCCAGAGATGAGGGAGGAAGGGACTGAAAACAGTTTACAGAAGAGGAGATGGAAGAGGACGCATGCCTGGGAGCAAAAAAGGGCCTAAATTCCAGGGAGACAGCAAGCGTGCACAAATTTACAATTCGTTTTACAATCACTAATTTATGTCTGCATGAAGCCACATTAAGGCCCAATCTCAATTCTCCCCCTACTTTTCTTCACTCGCCCTTCTTTTCTTCCCTACCCCCTAAAAAAGAAGGGGGAGATTTTAGGGCACTTGAAATCTAGGGCACTTGGCCCAGGGCCCTGTCCCAATTCTCCTACTCCCCCTCGTTTTCATCCCTACCCTGATCAGGAAGCAGAGAGCCAAAAGCTGTTTTAATTTCCGCTGTAGCGCTGTTAATATGCCACTTTATTAAGTTTTAATATTTTTCAGGCGTAAAAGTAACCGTTAAGATCCCCAACCGGGGCTCAGTTTATCCAAATAACGCCTGTTAAGAATTTTGCTCTGAAGATTTCGGGATTTCTGCCTGCCGGCTCCGGAGCTGATTTATGGTTCCGCATTAAATCGACGCAGAGCCTACGGTGTACGGCGCGCGTCGCCGAGTAACCTACGCCGTAGGCTCTGCGTCGATTTAACGCGGAACCATAAATCAGCTCCGCTATCTTCACTTCAGCTTTATCTGAAAGTGTGTAAATTACCCAGATAACAGCTTTGTGGTTTCTGAAAACTATTATATCAGAAATATCCAAAACAAATCTGACGAGTCACAGGATTATTTCTCTCTATTTCCCACAAAAAAATGCTTGCTCCCTTGGTCACAATCTGAGACGAGTCTGCAAATGATGTTTGCCCTCGGTCAGCGAGTCAAATCGACGCAGAGCCTACGGCGTAGGTTACGTAGCCTACGGCGTAGGTTACGTAACCTACGGCGTAGGTTACGTAACCTACGGCGTAGGTTACGTAACCTACGGCGTAGGCTACGTAACCTACGGCGTAACCTAACAGCCTTTATTCTGGCGCGATCTTCGCGAACAACGGACAAAAAGTGATTATGTACATTCACTGAGTGAATATTATGAAAGTAAAATATATATTTCTCGCTAGAAGTGTAATCAAAACGCATTTTTATGCAGAAACTAACTCAAAATATTGATTTTATTCACTAAAAAATAAAAAAATGTCCGCCATGTTTTTTTTTTGGATTCAGTCCGCAAATGACGACGAAAAGCATTCTGGGAAATTTTTATACCCCCTCGCTCGTGAAGTCAGCATCTGAAATCACTCGCTGTGAAGGGGCTATTTTCAGCCCCTAGCCCTCGTTATGCCCACTCCCCCTAGGTGAAAAGAGGAATTGGGACACCACTACCCTCACGGGAACTCGCAAAATTTAGGGGTAGGGATCAAAACAAGGGCGAGGGGGAGTATTGGGACGCACCCTAAGAGGTGTTGAGGTCCAGGGTGTTCCCCAAGCTGTTTCTAGGTCATATTTGCATGTGATCTCATGTTTACAATGAAGACTGATGGAAGAGATGATAAAGTTTCTCCTTATTCCCCTTCCCTGCGTTAGCAAATCTGGGTTCAGGGGTTTATTCTGGACAGTATTTGGGGATTTGGAAAACTCAATCCCACACGTAAACAACTCTTTTGTTGTAAAGAAAAGAAAAAAAAACATAATTACTGGTAGAAATCTCCTTAAAGCCACTCACACCCAAGATAATCAGGCCTCGTTTGGCCCCGTTTGTCCTTGTTTGTCCCCGTTTCTCCCCGTTTGGCCCCTCGCAGCGGTCCTACGTAAAACCTGTCTGTCTCGATCGCTCCGCAGATTATCTGATCAGATTTCCAGCGGTGTGAGGTGCTTTATGTGATAAAATCTGCATGGGAGAACATTTAATTTGTACAGATCTCACGAGTCCTCGTGAAAGGAAAATCCCTTCTTGTGTGTGGAGAACTCAGAAAAACCAGCAGACCAACAATTACAAATAAGTCTCGCACACAAAGAGACCTGAGACAAAGCAAAAATAAAAAAACGTGGGGTTCGTGATGATTTTATTCCCCTCAGTTCACGTTGTAACATGTCTCCGGTCGCCATCTCCTCTGTCGGAAACAATCGGGCTATTCTTCTTGTTTCTTCAAGCCCGTCGTCCCCGTATTTACTCACACTGGAGCTGCATCGGACCGCGCCGTTCAAACAGAATGTTTTTAGGATCTTAAGATCATTTAGTGGAGGCCAGCTGTTCGTAACGGCACCCAAACAAGTCCCTGGAAGTCCAAACGAGAGCCGAGATAATAACAACTACACACAGACGGCTTTTATGTTCAATATGTTCAGTACATTTCACATTTTTTGTTTTATTTTGTTTCTGTTGAAGTTATAGTTCCCGGTAAAGACAACTTACACAAATCCATCACTATCCAGCCATTAAAAGCTGCATAAACCCGGCAGACGTCTTTGTTCTCTCAGTGTTTATTGATCAGAGCTAATTGAAAGTTTTGATTGTTTCCTTCTTTAAATCTTTCTCGACATTTTTACTTTTTTCTCAACATTTCGACTTTTTTCTCAAGATTGTAATTCAACATTAATCTTGACATTTCAGCTTTTTTCTCGAAATGTTGACTTTTTTCTCGACATTTCGACTTTTTTCTTGAAATTTTGACTTTTTTTTTTACATTTCGACTTTTTCCTTGAGATTTCAACTTTTTTCGCGACATTTCAACTTTTTTCTCGACATTTCAACTTTTTTCTCGACATTTCAACTTTTTTCTCGACATTTTGACTTTTTTCTCAACATTTCGACTTTTTTCTCAACATTTCGACTTTTTCTCAAGATTGTAATTCAACATTAATCTTGACATTTCAGCTTTTTTCTTGAAATTTTGACTTTTTTCTCGAAGTTTCTCCTTCATTCTAAGGCTTATACAAGACTTTTCATTTTTTGCGGCTCCAGACATTCGTTTTTTGTGTTTTTGGTCCAATATGGCTCTTTCAACATTTTGGGTTGCCAAACTTCACACAGACGCCTTTTTATATTCAATATGTTCAGTACATTTAAAAATGTTTTGTTTTATTTTGTTTCTGTTGAAGTTATAGTTCCCGGTAAAGACAACTTACACAAAGCCATCACTATCCAGCCATTAAAACCTGCATAAACCCGGCCGACGTCTTTGTTCTCTCAGTGTGTATTGACAGTACTGCAGTTTTAAAAAAACATCAGGGGGGGATGGTGGATTTTATCATTTGGGGAAAAATAATTTGTGCTGATTACAAATAATATAATATATTACAAATAATAGCAGTGACCAAAACACCTGCAGAAATACTGCAGGAATGACATAGCAGCAGTTAAATGCAGCCTTCTGTAAGCTTTAAATATCCACTGGGCTTACATCAAATACATCAAAACACAACAATAAAAAACACTTTTCTGAACTTATCAATATGACTCTGTCCTTCACAGGATAAGTAACATGGATCACTGCAAAAACTGAAAATCTTAACAAGAATATTTGTCTTATTTCTAGTTAAAATGTCTCATTTTAGTAAAAAAATCTAATTACACTTAAAACAAGACTCATCACTGGAAAAAACAACAATTTTCACCTGTTTCAAGTAGATTTTCACTTAAAATAAGTCGAAAAATCTGCCAGTGGAACAAGATTATTTTGCTTGTTGTGCTTGCTACTTATTTCAAGTGAAAATTTACTTGAAACAGGTGAAAATTGTCAAATAAGTTATTTTTCTGGTGTTATTTTTCTGGTGATGACTCTAAATGTTGAAATAGCAGTAAAACCACATTCATTGATGAAATGACATAAGGGATGGAAAGGGGGGATGGCAGTTTTTTTTTAGGGGGGATGATTTGGACCGTTTTTATTTCAGGGGAGGATGCCATCCCCCCTCATCCCCCCTCAACTCCAGTACTGTGTATTGATCAGAGCTAATTGAAAATGTTGATTGTTTCCTTCTTTAAATCCAACGGAGTTGGGTTTCGTAGTGCACAGTTGTTATTCTCACTAAGAAAAGATGCCAAAAACCTCCTCGCTCTCGTCAGCCGGTCCCACGCTCACATAATGCAAAGGCCACTCCGTAGGCCACGTACGCAGTCGCGTCCCGTCCCGCCGCTGCTAATTTAGTGCAACCCCGGTGCCAAGACGATTATATAGTAGCCGTCGCCGAAAGCCAAGTCGGGGAGAGTGGAGCTCTGCCACGCGGCGGAGGATATAGCATTAGGTTTGTGAATTATATCTGATCTGGTGCTGTCCAGGTTCAGTGTCTTCCAGCTGGAAGAAATTTCACCCGAACGGAAATACGGCGCTCATCCGATACTGTTAGTGTCAGAAAGGCTTCCTGTTGTACGTCTGCGCCGTTTGAAACAGCCAGGTTTTTGTCGAGGCCCAAGCAGTCTCTCTTCTCTTACCTGCTAGAAAAAGCCAAAAACAAAACACAGTCCCAATGCACTCCCTTGAAAGTACATTTTATGAGCGTGCCATTAGAAATGCCAAAGCTTAAATAAAATCGACGCGGAAGGAAGGAAGGAAGGAAGGAAGGAAGGAAGGAAGGAAGGAAGGAAGGAAGGAAGGAAGGAAGGAAGGAAGGAAGGAAATGAGCCGGAAGGAAGGAAGGAAGGAGGAAATGAGGAAATGAGCCGGAAGGAAGGAAGGAAGGAGGAAATGAGGAAATGAGCCGGAAGGAAGGAAGGAAGGAAGGAAATGAGCCAGAAGGAAGGAAGGAAGGAAGGAAGGAAATGAGCCGGAAGGAAGGAAGGAAGGAAGGAAGGAAGGAAGGAAGGAAGGAAGGAAGGAAGGAAGGAAATGAGCCGGAAGGAAGGAAATGAGCCGGAAGGAAGGAAGGAAGGAAATGAGCCAGAAGGAAGGAAGGAAGGAAGGAAATGAGCCGGAAGGAAGGAAGGAAGGAAATGAGCCGGAAGGAAGGAAAGAAGGAAATGAGCCAGAAGGAAGGAAGGAAGGAAGGAAATGAGCCGGAAGGAAGGAAGGAAATGAG
Source organism: Cololabis saira (assembly GCF_033807715.1). Taxonomy (NCBI): domain Eukaryota; kingdom Metazoa; phylum Chordata; class Actinopteri; order Beloniformes; family Belonidae; genus Cololabis; species Cololabis saira. The sequence continues at coordinate 8,382,780 of NC_084593.1, read as the reverse complement.
CCAGAAGGAAGGAAGGAAGGAAATGAGCCAGAAGGAAGGAAGGAAGGAAATGAGCCAGAAGGAAGGAAGGAAGGAAATGAGCCAGAAAGAAGGAAGGAAGGAAGGAAGGAAGGAAGGAAGGAAATGAGCCAGAAAGAAGGAAGGAAGGAAGGAAGGAAGGAAGGAAGGAAGGAAGGAAGGAAGGAAGGAAGGAAGGAAGGAAGGAAGGAAGGAAGGAAGGAAGGAAGGAAGGAAGGAAGGAAGGAAGGAAGGAAATGAGCCGGAAGGAAGGAAGGAAGGAGGAAATGAGGAAATGAGCCGGAAGGAAGGAAGGAAGGAGGAAATGAGGAAATGAGCCGGAAGGAAGGAAGGAAGGAGGAAATGAGGAAATGAGCCGGAAGGAAGGAAGGAAGGAAGGAAATGAGCCAGAAGGAAGGAAGGAAGGAAGGAAGGAAATGAGCCGGAAGGAAGGAAGGAAGGAAGGAAGGAAGGAAGGAAATGAGCCGGAAGGAAGGAAATGAGCCGGAAGGAAGGAAGGAAGGAAATGAGCCAGAAGGAAGGAAGGAAGGAAGGAAATGAGCCGGAAGGAAGGAAAGAAGGAAATGAGCCAGAAGGAAGGAAGGAAGGAAGGAAATGAGCCGGAAGGAAGGAAGGAAATGAGCCAGAAGGAAGGAAGGAAGGAAATGAGCCAGAAGGAAGGAAGGAAGGAAATGAGCCAGAAGGAAGGAAGGAAGGAAATGAGCCAGAAAGAAGGAAGGAAGGAAGGAAGGAAGGAAGGAAGGAAGGAAGGAAGGAAGGAAATGAGCCAGAAAGAAGGAAGGAAGGAAGGAAGGAAGGAAGGAAGGAAGGAAGGAAGGAAGGAAGGAAGGAAGGAAGGAAGGAAGGAAGGAAGGAAATGAGCCAGAAAGAAGGAAGGAAGGAAGGAAATGAGCCAGAAAGAAGGAAGGAAGGAAGGAAGGAAGGAAGGAAGGAAGGAAATGAGCCAGAAAGAAGGAAGGAAGGAAGGAAGGAAGGAAGGAAGGAAGGAAGGAAGGAAGGAAGGAAATGAGCCAGAAAGAAGGTCTCTCTTACCTGCTAGAAAATGCCAAAAACAAAGACTAGTCCCCATTCACTCCCTTGAAAGTACATTTTATGAGCGTGCCATTAGAAATGCCAAAGCTTAAATACCTTTCAACCTTTATTTTTAGGGGCCAGAATTACTGAGCAAGTACGTTGGAGAGTCTGAACGCGCCGTCAGGGAGGTAAGTGCTCGTCCTCCCTTATCCCACTACTATAAAGCGCTGCACCACCAGTCACTTCCTCCTTGATGAGTTGAAGTTGTTCTGAATGGTTTGACGTAATAAAGGACGGCCCGAGGTGTCATCTCTGGTGTTAATGAGCGCTGCGTTTCCTCTGCATGTTTGTGTTCCCTCCTGGCCAGGAGCCTGTTAAATATTTGTCCTGTTTTCTTCTCCTCTATTGTTGCTGACGACGGTGCTCGCAGGTGTTTCGGAAAGCGAGGGCGGTCGCTCCCTCCATCGTCTTCTTTGATGAGATTGATGCTCTGGCCGGCGAAAGAGGAAGGTACAGTCCCCTTTTCTATTTTTAATGCCATGAAGAGAAGCTTTGAATGGGAAACCAAGATGGGGCTGGGGATCGATTCAAATGTCAAGAATCGATTCCGATTCTTAAGATTCAGAATCGATTATCAAGATTTGATTCGATTCAATTCCGATATTGATTTGGGTTAGTGTTATTAAAACAGTTTTTTGAGCTGTTGCATGAATTATATGACTGTAGTTATGCAAAATATTACTACTAGTATTATATTGAGATTAAACAGCAAGTATTGCAGCTAATGATGCTGTAAGGACCAATCAGCTCCCAGAATGCTGATAGAACTGAAACAGAAACATCGTGGGTCAGAATTACCAAACAGATCCAGGGAGGAAACAGAGACGGATGAAATCGCTTTTATTTTTTCCCACATTCCGTTTTTATTGGTTCCTTTTTCGGTCTATTTTGGTTTTTAATTTCTGAGCATTTGGTTTTTAGCATTTTTTGCAAATGTAACCCCAAGACAGAATATAAAGTAATGGAATATAGACAATTTATGCAATTATAACCTAACACTTTAATGTTTTCATACCTTTAAACATATTTAAAGGCAAAAACATGGCACCAGTTATTCTCGTGTCCAACAAAACCTTCCTTTTTTGGGGATAAACAAAAAAATAACCAAAAGTTGTAATGTAATGATGAAAAAAAAAATACATAAATAAATAAAAGAAAAAAAGAAAAAAAATCCCCCCCCCCCCAAAAAACAAAAAATAAAAAAATCGATCTTTAGACATATGAATAAATTTTTAGGAATTGATATGAGAATCGATTTAGAATTGGGAAATCGACTTTTTCAACACAGGCCTTTTTTCTTTTGCATTTTTTGCAAATGTAACCCCAAGACAGTATATAAAGTAATGAAATATAAACAATTTATGCAATTATAACTGAACACTTTAATGTTTTCATACCTTTAAACATATTTAAAGGCAAAAACATGGCACCAGTTATTCTCGTGTTCAACAAAACATTCCTTTTTTGGGGATAAACAAAAAAATAACCAAAAGTTGTAATGTAATGATGAAAAAAAAAAAATACATAAATAAATAAAAGAACCCCCCCCCCCAAAAAAAAAATAAAAAAAAATCGATCTTTGGACATATTAATCAATTTTTAGGAATTAATATGAGAATAGATTTAGAATTGGGAAATTGGGAAAAAAAAAAAAAAAAAATCACTGGGTTTAAAAAAATAATTGGGAAATCGATTTTTTCAACACAGGCCTATTCCGGGACACGGGAAAAGAATCTCAAAAACAGGCTCAACCCACGTGATGATTGTGCCTTTTCCTCCCTCAAACTTTCTTGGACAATTGCTCTCTTGTTTCTCCACCGCCGCTGTCCGGTGTTTACTATTTTCAGCGCTGCAATGCGGTTATTCATTTTCCAGAGATGACAGTTTCATAATTGTCACGCGGGGCCGCTTTAATTGAGAGCGGCCGCGGCCTCCGTCCCCGCAGATCTCTCTCGGTGATTCATACGTGACAGAGGGAGCAAACATCCCAAACAGCCTGCATGACTGGTGTCCCATGGTGTCCTCGCAGACTTTTGTTGCTTTTCATTTCCAGCGAACACAGAACACAGTCTTGTCTGGAGGCACTTTAGTGGGATGGCACTGGGAACATCTGTGGCTTAAGGAAAGGGGGCGAGGAGGGGGTGGGCGGACAGAGGACACAGACCGGAGGCGCACAAACACTTCATTGTGCCCTTTACGGCAGATGGGGAAGGCCAAATATGCAGCATGCTTCCTGGTAAACCAGACCATGAAACTAAACGTTGTAGGCCGGAGCTCAGAGAGGCCGACGGGTCATCGGCTTTTCTAAGTGGTTCCCTCTTCCATATTCATCGCATGCTGTACTCCATCTTCACATGTCTAGAAGTGAATACGTCCTACCATCCTCACTGACTGTGTTTACATGCATCAATAACCCTTTTAAAACCCGAATATTGGCAATAACCCGGTTTTGCACGGCCATGTAAACACCAATAACCCCTTTGAATAACCCGAATTTGCTCATATTCTGGTTTTTAAAAACCTGAATATGACCCCTGGGTTACTCCTTTTTAAACCTGAATATTGGGTCATGTAAACGCCAAACGGAATATCCCCATCAAACGGAACATGAATTTGTTTTCTGCACATGTTCTGTTCACAAGGAATCCTGGTCTTTTGAGTCCAGGAAGTTCTTATAAACACGGAGAAACCAAGACCAGGAGGAGACTAATCACTTCATAAATGTAATGAAGGATATGAACATTTCTGCATTTGTAGACGGTAGAAAGTACCGGGATAGAAGATTTACAAGAAGGTGAGCGAAAAGTTGCGCGAAGCAGCATTTGTTTTGAATTTGGATACAGGAAGAAGAAGCAGAAATGACGGGAATTGCGTCATGATGTTCTCCGTGCATCGCTGGTTTGATCCAGATATCCTGAATGATTAATTACCATGTAAACGGAATATTCTGAATGTTTCAGTAACCGGAATATTAGCAATAACCCAAATTTTGACTGCATGTAAACGTAGTCATAGATGTCGTGTATTCTTAAACTATCTAAAATACGCAATTTTTCTTTTACCGGGCACATTAGGTGCAGTTGCACATTTACCTAAACATTTGTTATGGTATTGATTCGGTATCGCCGATACCAGCCTGAATTTTACTCAATATTGGATTGGGAAGGAAATGGGTGTATTGAACATCACTACTGTAGTGTGTGAAGGGCAGAAGGTGGAGCGATGGTCGCTGTGCACTCTGCTGTGTATGACGTGCACTTTCCCACAATATGCTGCCCCCATGTGGTCTGGAGTGGTACACTTGCATAAAGGATTACAATACACAGTCCCAATCCCCCCCTAGTCCTACTTTCCAGCCCTACCCCTAAATCTTGTGCGTTCCCGTGAGGGTAGTGGTGTCCCAATTCCTCTTTGCATGTAGGGCTAGTGGACATAACGAGGGCTAGTGTGTATGAATCTAGCCCTTCACAGCGAGGGATTTCAGATGCTGACTTGCGACCGAGGGCCAGAAAAATTTCCCAGAATGCTTTACGTCATAATTTCCAGACTGAATCAAAAAAAAAAACATGGCAGACATTTCTTATTATTTAGTGAATAAAATCAATATTTTGAGTTAGTTTCTGCATAAAAATGAAAGTAGGGGGTGTATTGGGATTGGCCCTTAAAAAGCATAAGAAAGTATTTTTAATAAGATTTAAATTTATGTGACTGTATTAGCTCGACTCACACTTTCTTCCATCTGACTAAATAGATTATTGATTAATGACAGCAGGGGTTTATGCAGCCATTACCGATGATTTGATATTTGATCTGAGTTGTGGCGTCTCGTCCTGGTTTCTCCGTATAGGCCCGGCTGTTTTTAAGATGCTTTCGTCTGCACTTACTGCAACCACCAGGATTATAAGTTTGGGTCTTTAAGTCGGCAGCACTTTCAAGCGTTCATTTCTCAAAAGAGTATTGACGTTTCTGTAAGGTTCAATCCGGTCTTGACTGATTTCCAGTCTGCACCAAATGACTCTTTCTTCATCAGTCATTCAACTTCCCTCTTCTTTTACGGCGTGATTGAAGCTTTCCTTTCTTTTATTTTGATTTTTTCTTTTTTAATTTTTGCATATGTGCTCGACGTGAGCCAGCTCTAACTCTTTCGTCTGCCAGCTCGTTGCGGTGGAGCAGAGCTGGATCTGTGCCCCGGGGCCACTCATCATCTTAAAAATGCACTTCGTGCTGATCTGCAAAAGTTTATTTTATTTATTGGGCTTCACTTCCTGCCATGTTTAATCAATGAAATGGCTCACGCACACCGGCAAGATTTAAAAACTGTTGACATTACCAGACAGCCCCTGCTGGATTGTGTGTGTGTGAGTGTGTGTGTGTGTGAGTGTGTGTGTGTTTTCCATTTGGAAGCAGGAGATGATAAGCGTCTATATATCTGTCAGCCTACCTGCCTCAAGTCCAAACTGGTGGAATGAAATGAAAACGGGAACGAGAGGAAACATGGAAGGAGACAAAAGCACTGTGGGATAGAGGGAGCGATGGAGAAATATGAAAAGACCAAACTTGCTGAGGATGAAATGAAAATAAACAGACTGTAATTGAGATAGAAAATGCTGAAAACAAGCGTAGGATTATTGAACACTTATTCCAAAACATAAAAAATGTCCTGCAGAGCTGCTTTCCTTGTCTTTTCTTCCTTGCCTTGACCTTCTTTTAGTTTCTCATTTTCATTTCATTTCATTTTCATTTCATTTCATTTCATTTCATTTTATTTTATTTCATTTTATTTTATTTTATTTTATTTTATTTTTATTTTTATTTTTATTTTTATTTTTATTTTTATTTTATTTTATTTTATTTTTAATTAATTTAATTTATTTTTATTTGTATTTGTAGTTTAAGTTTAAGGTTTAGTTTAGTTTAGTTTAGTTTAGTTTAGTTTTTAGTTTAGTTTTTCTATTCACTTAGTTGTTGTTTTTTATTATTAGTATTTTTAATTTATGTTATTTGTGAAGTTATTTCTTGGAAAAAGGGGCAGATCAGATAAGATTTTTCTTCTTTCTGCTCCCTTTTCATTCACAATTTAAGAACATTTGTATTTGTATTAAATTATTTTATTTTTTTTGAATGAAATAAAGAATGAAATGAAATGAATCAGAATCAGAATCAGAAAAGGGTTTATTGCCAAGTTTTCACACGAGGAATTTGTTTTGGGGATTGGTGCAACACAATACAAATATATAAGAGATAAAATAAAATAAAATGAAATGTATATGAATGTAAATCAATGTCATCATTTTCCTTATGACCTCTTTCATTTCCATCTTCAGCTGCTCGTTCATTCAGACTGTCACTGAAAAGTGTTTTCTAAACACCTTTTTGTCTTCTTTCCTCCCTGCATCCTGCTGTTCCCGTTGTGTCCCCGCACTCAAACTTTCTCTCTTTCTCTCCCTCCCTCCCGGCCTCCGTCCCCCTCTTTCTGCCCTCGCGTCTCAGTGACAGAGGCCTTTTGTGTCGCTCTGCAGCCTTGTCTGTGCTGACGTCTGGCACTTCCGCTGGCGCCTGTCAACAGAGCCTCCGTGTGTCTGAGCTTTGGAAGGCCGGCTGTCTGCAGCGTGCTATGGAAAATAACCATAATGCAATGCAGCGGCGAACGCGCTGACAAATCTATTTATTTCTTTTTAAAAACGATGATGCACATATGCATTTTCTTGTGTCCCATCGAGATCCAATGTTGTCCAAAAACAAGGCACTTCATTTAAATGATGTCAGCACCCTGTTAGGCCTGTTGCAATGATTATATAATCGTTTGAAGAGAATGTTTTAATCTTAAAACTTGATTAAAGGATTCAAGTTTTAAGAAAAACTTGTTTTTGCTCTGAAGTTTCAATCATATCCGTTGACGTGAAAACAACTCGATGAAAATTACCTTTACTGTCACTTTTACTCTCACCTTTGAATTAGGACAATTTCTTTCTCTGAAAGAGTTTAATGCTACCTAAAAATACCAAAATACTACCTCTCATCATTAAAAAAAAATGTATTCAATCACCAAATTGAACCCCATATCTGTGCAGCTTTTACGGTTTACAGAACTGGAATAACATCTGTATTTTTCTCCATGTGAAACTGGCACATCTGTGTTTTTTCATGACGTGGTTCCACCATGTAACATTCAGAAAGATCTAAGGTTTAATTATGAAGAATCAAATAAAAAGAGTTGTAGAACAAGCGATTTGAAAGCGCAGTGGGTCGCCCTCCTCACCCCGCTGCAATGTTGCACTACAGTAACGAAGACAAGAGAAAGGAACAAAAGAAACAACAGAAAAAAGAAAACACTGGCTTTAGAATAGATTTCTCTTTTTTTTCAGTATTTCTGTGGTTCTCCGTCTTTTCCTCTTTGGAGGATGAAAAATTTCCAGAGGGAACAGCCAAAATTCCATTTCCCATGTCAACAGAAGTTAGTTAGTTGCAGTCTGCAATTTTAGCCACTAGATGTCAGTAAATCTCACATTCAGAACAATGAGAAATATTTATACTTTTTTCATTGATGTAATCTATTATTTACGGAAGAGTATTAGGGCCACGCAGGAGAAAAATAAAAATAATAATTTAGAGGTGGAAGATTTTTTTTTCAATATGCACGTGAGAAAAAAGTCGAAATGTTGAGATTATGCACGTGAGAAAAAAGTCGAAATGTTGAGATTAATGTTGAAGTACAATTTGGAGAAAAAAGTTGAAATGTATTTCATCTTTATTCTCGAAATGCCGACATTATTCACGAAATTTCAAGTTTATTCACGAAATTTCGCCTTTATTCACAAAATTTCGACTCTATTCTTGAAATTGTATTTCAACATTAATCTTGACATTTCTACTTTTTTCTCGACATTTCGACTTTTTCTTCAACATTTCGACTTTTTTCTCGAAGTGCACAATAAAAAAAAATCTTCCCCTCTCAAATATTTTTTCTCCTGCATGGCCCTAATACTCTTCCGTAGTTATTGAATCCAAATAAAATGCTTTTTTAAAAATAGAAAATGATGAACAGAAACCATGAATTTGATCAAGCATGCATTTATTTTCTTTCAAAAGCACTATTTAACAGTGTTTAGCTCTAATTTGGGGAAAAAAAAGCCCCAGTAGATAACTTAACTTATACCTGAACTGGTTAACTGAATATTCTTTCCTTAACTTAGCAAAATTATGAATTATTAGCTCGATGTTAGTGCACGAGGATCATCTTTGTGTAATACGTTAAATCCTGTCAAGCCGGGACCAAGTCCAAGCAATTACCTCAGATTTACTTTTCAATTGCATCAACGATGCGCTCGCACCTTTTTTTTCTTTTATTTGTCGTCATTTCGGGTTCGGGGGAAACACAGTCTCAACAAGTCCAAACGAGGCGCGAGACAATCGCTGCTCTATTAAAGACGTTGACCTGTTTCTGCTGCCGTCTCTTCAGTTCAAGGTTGGACGTCATTGGCAGGAAAGCTCACTTTCGCTGCCAAAACTTTATTTGGCGGTAGTATGAAGAGTTGTGGTAATTATCTGCTATCAGAATGTCACCAAAGCGATTCAGTTTCCCCCCCCTCCCCCAATCGATGTAACCCTGCCAACGTTGTGACGTAGGTAAATAGTTTAAGACATGTGCAGGAGTTTGGGGGCTTTTACATACAGGACTGTCTCAGAAAATTAGAATATTGGGATTTTCTGTAATGCAATTACAAAAACAAAAATGTCATACATCCTGGATTCATTACAAATCAACTGAAATATTGCAAGCCTTTTATTATTTTAATATTGCTGATCATGGATTACAGCTTAAGAAAACTCAAATATATTATCTCAAAAAAATAGAATATTCTGGGAATCTTAATCTTAAACGGTAAGCCATAATCAGGAATATTAAAATAAGATAAGATATTCCTTTATTAGTCCCACAGCGGGGAAATTCGCAGTGTACAGCAGCAAAGGGGATAGTGCAAAACAAGAGGCATCAATAAAAATAATAATAATACAGTAATAATATCAGAGTATGACACACTATAAACAGTTCTGGTATATATCATAATCAGAATCAGAAAGGGGTTTATTGCCAAGTTTGTTAACACATAAGGAATTTGTTGTGGTGATTGGTGCAATACAATAAAAATAAAAATATAAAAACAAACAAATATATAGAGATAAAAAAAGAGATAGAATAAAATAAAATGTATAAATGGAAATAAACAGAAATGTACAATATGAGGTTTTAAAGTGATATGAGGTTTTAAAGTGTAAAATAATAATAATAAAAAAATACTAGTATATAAAATAACAGACAATATTTACAGACGGATATTTACAAAATAATAAAAGGCTTGCAATATTTCAGTTGATTAATGAATCCAGAATGTATGACATTTTTGTTTTTTTAATTGCATTACAGAAAATAAAGAACTTTATCACAATATTGTAATTTTCTGAGACAGTCCTGTATTTGTGTATTTTATTCCCTCGTGGCATAGTCACCTGTTTCTTCTTTGTTATTGTCTCTTTGGTTTCTTGTCTCTGCACTGATTCCTTTGCAGCACCTGCTCGTCTTCCCCCCCATCCCACATCCTTCAAAGATCTACGGCTTCATACAAAACAAACACGCCTTTCCTTCAGTTTTTGGTCAACATGCAAACATCCCTCTCCTCCTCCGTCATCCATCCCTCTGTCAGTCTTCTGTCATCGCTGCCTCCCTTTCCTTTTACTCATTTATCTTCCCCTCATTCAGCTCCTCAGGTTCTGGCGGCGTAGGCGACCGGGTGTTGGCTCAGCTCCTGACAGAGATGGACGGCATCGAGCAGCTCCGAGACGTCACCGTGCTGGCCGCCACCAACCGGCCCGACATGATCGATAAGGTAAACAGACTCTTCCCCCGTCCATCCTCCTCCTCTTTGGTCTGTGATTGATAAGGCTGAGGAGTCGTGCATTTGTCTCGCCTGTCTCCTCCTCTGCCTCCTTTAACTGTTGTACATGACGGATGTGGGTAAAGGTCAGCCGCTGCCTGTCTTCCCTGACTGGCTGTTTGGATGTTGGCAACTCCTTTGGTCTCCAGATGAATCAGATGCTCTTAACGTTTCCCACTTTGCTGGGTTTTGGCTGCATTCGTCTTTGAGAGTTAAATGGAGCTTGAACATTCAGCTTCTTCAGTTCAGCGTGTTGAAGTGAAGAACTGCTGCCGGGGAATTTTCTGTCTCATCTCATGATGCTACTTTTGAGATTAAACTGTAACTGAAGGGAAAATAACTTCACTATATACCTGTATAAGTCTCTTGGCATAAACATATGGTCATTACTAGGAATGGGTGATATTTTACCGTTCACGATAAACCGTCAAAAAAAATTCCCCACGGTAAGAATTTGTATCTCGCGGTAAAAACAATAAATTCCCGTTGATGATGTTTTTGTGTAAAGCTGATTTATGGAAGGAAGGAAGGAAGGAAGGAAGGAAGGAAGGGAGGAAGGGAGGGAGGGAGGGAGGGAGGGAGGGAGGGAGGGAGGGAGGGAGGGAGGGAGGAAGGAAGGAAGGAAGGAAGGAAGGAAGGAAGGAAGGAAGGAAGGAAGGAAGGAAGGAAGGAAGGAAGGAAGGAAGGAAGGAAGGAAGGAAGGAAGGAAGGAAGGAAGGAAGGAAGGAAGGAAGGAAGGAAGGAAGGAAGGAAGGAAGGAAGGAAGGAAGGAAGGAAGGAAGGAAGGAAGGAAGGAAGGAAGGAAGGAAGGAAGGATTGATTATATGAGCCTGAAAGAAAGAAAGAAATGAGCCTAGAATTGATGTTGATGACGTTTTTGTATTGGTATTTATTTTATCGTTTTGGGATAAATGCCAGAAATTATCGTGATACATTTTTTGTCCATACCGCCCATCCCTAGTCATTACTTTTTTTTCCAGTTGAGATCAATATGCTGTAAAACGGGTGTGAAATGTGCGGCCCGAGAGAGATTTTCATGCGGCCCGCGAAAAGTTTCCAACGCAAAAAACCGAAATGTTAATTTACTAAAAAGGAAGGCATAAATAATTGCCATGAATCGCAGCATATCCGATAATATATTTCTTCTACAAATCCATCGTTATTCCACAAAGAGAGCAGTTTTCCACATTTTTTTAGTTTTCTAGAATGCATTTGCCGATTTAATTTCTTTGTAGACGGTGGTTTATTTTTATTAACTGACTACTATTATATATTTTCGCAGGAAAAATATCACTGCTAAAAAAGATGATAGAAGATATTTATTCGGAGAATTTCAGTTTTGAATACGAGGATAGTGACAAAGTAAAACAGTTAAAAGAGTTAAAAGTGCTGACTTTTTCGGCACACTGGCGTAAAATTCCCGCGCCTAATTTTTTTTTTTTTAAATAAATACACTTACTGGAAAAATCTCTAAATCACAAAGAAACACTCTCAGATGTAATAAGAAAGATTTTGCTTTTAATTAAATTTCCTATAAAAAAACTAAATATAAAAAAAAAATACTTGTTTCTGTTTATCTTTGTAAAATTATATTAAAAGTATCTTACATAATTTGAAAAAAGAACTAGAAATTTCAAGAAAAGATCCTGAAGAAATATATTTTACATAATTAGAGTGTAAACAAAGTGCATATTTCCTTTAAAATTAACTAAACTGATATTGGATTAGATAACAATAGTAAAAAAAAAAGAATTAGAAAAAAAACATTTCGCACCGTTTTTGTTATTTTGAGCGTGTGGCCCGTGAGAAAAAAATTGGTCAAATACGGCCCGCCAAGCAAAATGAGTTTGACACCCCTGCTGTAAAAGTATGGAGGATTTTTTGTGCCAAAATTAAATAAATAAATACATCATTAATTAATTAAATGTGTCATTAATTAATTAAAATTAGAATTAAATATGTCATTATTTAATTAAAATACAATTCATTTTAAGTAAAAACATATATTTATTATTTCAGCATTTCATTTATTAATGACACATTTAATTAATGATTTTGTGTTGCGTGTGAATCATGAAATGTTAAACTGCATTTAATTAATTAATGAGACATTTAATTAATGATTTTGTGTTGCTGCGTGTGAATCATGAAATGTAAAACTGTCAGAATTGTATTTTAATTAATTAATGACATATTTAATTCTAATTTTAACTAGTTAATGACACATTTAATTAATTAATGATATATTTCATTCCCATTTTAATTAATTAATTATGTATTTATTTATTTAATTTTGGCAGAAAAAATCCTCCATATAAAAGAAGCAATAATGCAGCGTTTTGTGGTTGGTCTGATGTCTGGATGTTCTTGAGTGTCTGATTGGTTGTATTTCTGAAAGGGGTGGGGTTTCCTTATGAACACGTGCAGCTCCTGTTACTGGTCTGATCAAACTGCAGTAAACACAACCTTCAGAAAATACTCACACATTCAACAACAAGTCCAGACTTCCAGACAATTGTGTTGGAGCCAAAATCAGATCCGGAAATATGAAAATCATCAACCGGAGGAACCCCGACGACAAAGATCACACGCCAGCGTCTCCGCTTGAACGGCTGTGAAAACAGTGCATTTCTCCCAAGATATGATGGAAAGATAAACACAACCTTTTATTGTCACAACCTTTTACTTTCAAAATGGACGAAGTGTAAATCTGTGTGACTGGAGCGTCGTGATCCGTAGCCAGACGCCGAGCAACGCTCCACTTACCCACCCGAAGAGTTTCCAAAACTTATATAATATAAAGCGTTTAACTGATGTAGCAACACAAAAACACTTGAAACATCGTTTTGTTTGAGGTTACGATGACGTGTGAAGTAAGAATTCATCATTGCGACATTTTAGTCCAAAAACAACTCACTGAACTGATCTTAAGTGGCGATAAATAAGATGTCTTAACAAGACAAGTCATTGTTTCTGAAAATGAAACACCCACATTGGTCTACACGTTAAGAAAATGTCTAAAACTCTTAATTACAGGACTATCTCAGAAAATTAGAATATATTGTGATAAAGTTCTTTATTTTCTGTAATGCAATTACAAAAACAAAAATGTCATACATTCTGGATTCATTACAAATTAACTGAAATATTATCAGCCTTAGAATGAAGGCAACACATGCTGCATGTTTCTATATTAGTTAGAACTGGGGGAAGATTTGTTTTTTCATTATGCACTTCGAGAAAAAAGTCAAAATTTCGAGGAAAAAGTTGAAATGTCAAGATTATTGTTGAAGTACAATGTTGAGAAAAAAGTCAAAATGTCGATAAAAAAGTCAGAATTTTGAGAAAAAGTCAAAATTCGAGAAAAAAGTCGAAATGTTGAGAAAAAAGTTGAAATATTGAGATTAAAAAAAGAAAAAGGAAGAAGAAAAAAAGGAAAGAAGAAAAAGGAAAAAAAGAAGAAAAAAAGAGAAAAAAAGAAGAGAAAAGGAAGATTTGTTTTTTCTTTATGCACTTCGAGAAAAAAGTCAAAATCTCGAGAAAAAAGTCAAAATCGAAATTAAAAAGGAAAGGAAAAAGGAAGAAAAAAAGAGAAAAAAAAAAGGAAAAAGAAGAAAAAAAAGAAGAAAAAAGGGAAAAAAGGCAAGCCTTTTATTATTTTAATATTGCTGATTATGGCTTACAGTTTAAGATTAAGATTCCCAGAATATTCTAATTTTTTGAGATAGGATATTTGAGTTTTCTTAAGCTGTAAGCCATGATCAGCAATATTAAAATAATAAAAGGCTTGCAATATTTCAGTTGATTTGTAATGAATCCAGAATGTATGACATTTTTGCATTACAGAAAAATAAAGGACTTTTATCACAATATTCAAATTTTCCTGTATGTCATTAATTTGTACTTCACATCATGGAGGTATACAGCGTTTGGTTTGTTTTTTTTTACTTCTTCCTCCAGTCCATGACATTCTTTATTGCCCTGTCTCCTTCTATTTTCTATTTTCTGCTCTTTTATCTCTTTGACTTCCTCCTCCCGACCACAGGACCTGTGTTTGGTCTCTTATCCACGCCGTCCCCTTAATGAAATTTCCTGAGTGTTGATCAAAGACGGAGTCTGTGCCTTCTCAAAAAAGGACACAGGAAAGGAAAATGTCACGGTTCACTTTTAGCTCCATCTCAAGTAGCCTTCTCTCTTTCTTCTACTGCTTTTGCCCACTCCCCCCCACCACCCCCCTAGTTTAAAAATACTGCCAAATTGCTCACCCTTACAGTAATCAGATTTAAAATAGCATACCAGGCACTTTTCGTACTAATATCCCAACAAAGCGTTGAACATCAAGCGCTGACCCTTCTGCCACTGTTTTCTGTAAGCTGATAGCTGGAGCCCACGTCTGGCCCGGTTGTTGGAACTGATGCATCGCTCTTTTGTGGGAGTGACAGCAACTTCCCCTTCTCCTGCAACTGCTAATCATCTCACATCAAACTCCATTAGTGGTTCTGCAGCTAAGACCAACCCTGAATGCGTAGTTTCCTCTGTGTAAAGGAATAAAGACAAAGAAACTCAAAAAACATTGGGGGGGGTGGAAGAGCCCCTGGGTGGAGGGATAGGAAACCCCAGGCATCCTTCCACAAACCGGCCTCCCTGGCAGGAAGTGATCTCCTGTGCAGACGAGAAATCCCATTATCTCCTCCTGTTCACGCTCCCCACCGAGTGTGTTAGTTAGCTTCAAATAATTTGACTAAGGCCCAGTCCCAATCCCCCCCTACTCCTACTTTTCAGTCCTACCCCTAAATTTTGCGCGTTCCCGTGAGGGTAGTGGTGTCCCAATTCTTTGCATCTAGGGCTAGTGGCCTAAACGAGGGCTAGTGGTTATCAATCTAGCCCAGGGGTCGGCAACCCGCGGCTCTAGTGGCTCCTGGAGCTTTTTCAAAAATGTTTGACTTTTTTTTTTTCCTTTTTTTCTTTTTTTTTTTCCTTTTTACTTTCCTTTTTTATCTCCACATTTCAACTTTCTTCTCGAAATTTTGACTTTTTTCTCAACATTTCGACTTTTTTCATTAAATTTTGACTTTTTTCTCGACATTTCGACTTTTTTCATTAAATTTTGACTTTTTTCTCAACATTTCGACTTTTTTCATTAAATTTTGACTTTTTTTCCCAACATTTCGACTTTT
The DNA here is from genome assembly GCF_033807715.1 of Cololabis saira. Classification (NCBI taxonomy): domain Eukaryota; kingdom Metazoa; phylum Chordata; class Actinopteri; order Beloniformes; family Belonidae; genus Cololabis; species Cololabis saira. Next base: position 8,367,578 of record NC_084593.1, on the reverse strand, counting down.
TTCATTAAATTTTGACTTTTTTCTCAACATTTCGACTTTTTTCTCGACATTTCGACTTGTTTCTCAAAATTGTACTTCAACATTAATCTCGACATTTCGACTTTTTTCTCAACATTTCGACTTTTTATTCGACATTTAGACTTTTTTCTCGACATTTTGACTTTATTCACGAAATTGACTTTTTTCTCGGCTTTTTCAACTTTATTCACGAAATTGACTTTTTTCTCGACATTTCGACTTTTTTTTGACATCTTGACTTTTTTCTCGAAGTGCATAATGAAAAAAAAAAATTCCCCCCAGTTCTAACTAATATAGAAACATGCAGCATGTGTTGCCTTCATTCTAAGGATTATACAAGACTTTTCATTTTTTGCGGCTCCAGACACATTTGTTTTTTGTGTTTTTGGTCCAATATGGCTCTAAAATATTTTGGGTTGCCGACCCAACAGAGCGAGGGTTTTCAGATTCTGACTCACCGACCGAGGGCTAGAGAAAATTTCCCAGAATGCTTTACGTCATCATTTGCAGACTGAATAAAAAAAAAAAAACATGGCGGACATTTCTTATTTTTTAGTGAATAAAATCAATATTTTGAGTTAGTTTCTGCATAAAAATGCGTTTTGATTACATTTCTAGCGAGAAATATATACAGGACTGTCTCAGAAAATTAGAATATTGTGATTTTCTGTAATGCAATTACAAAAACAAAAATGTCACACATTCTGGATTCATTACAAATCAACTGAAATATTGCAAGCCTTTTATTATTTTAATATTGCTGATCATGGCTTACAGCTTAAGAAAACTCAAATATCCTATCTCAAAAAATTTGAATATTCTGGGAATCTTAATCTTAAACTGTAAACCATGATCAGTAATATTAAAATAATAAAAGGCTTGCAATATTTCAGTTGATTTGTAATGAATCCAGAATGTATGACTTTTTAGTTTTTTTAATTGCATTACAGAAAATAAAGAACTTTATCACAATATTCAAATTTTCTGAGACAGTCCTGTATTTTACTTTCATAATATTCACTCAGTGAATGTACATAATCACTCGCTTGCTTGTTTTTTCAGATCTAGCCAGAATAAAGGCTGATTTATGGTTCTGCGTTACACCAACGCATAGTCTCTGCGTCGATTTAACGCGGAACCATAATTAAGCTCCCGAGCCAGCGGCTCTTCTCATCCCGAAAACATCGGATCACATTTCTTAACAGGCGTTATTTGGATAAACTGAGTCCAGGTTGGGGATCTTAACGGTTACTTTTACGCCTGAAAAAATATTAAAACTTAATAAAGTGGCATATTAACAGCGCTACAGCAGAAATTAAAACAGCTTTTATCTCTGGGCTTCCTGATATGGTGTGACGTATGTGCAAACGTAACTACGCAGTCGCTTACGTACCCGAACGTAAACCACGCAGTGACGTAGCAAGTGGTGTCCCAATCCCTAGGGAACATTACAAGGGCCCTACGCCTGTGGCTTCATTTTTAGGGCTAGTGGTAGAAAGTAGGGGGGGGATTGGGATTGGCCCTAAGAAACCTACAAACTACTCGGGAAATGGAAGACGCCAAATGGACGGGCGAGCAAACCCCTCCGCTCCGTTTTTAACACCCAACCCTCTTCTAGCACTCACATCCAACACCGTGACTTCACGCCGGAGCTGCGAGGGCGTTTCCATACCAATGGCAGGGTATGATGGTGATTAATGGGATGCCTGGGTGTCGAGCAAGTCATTGTCATCTTTCAGTGGAGCAGAGGAGTCGCCGGGGGGCTCGGCTGCTGATGGACTCACTGGGTGGGATGGAGAGGAGGAGAGGTGGGTGAAAGTAGGAGTCGCTCTGAAAGAGAGGCCCACTGAAATAACAAAATTCATTCATTAAAGTCGGATGAAGACTTTGTGGTGTTCCAACATGATTAAGTTGCTTTTATTGTTTCCATTTACTGCTGCTACTACTGTCATTTAGCAGACGCTTTTATCCAAAGAAACTTACATCTGAGAAAACAACACAAGCACAAAATCACATAGCAGCAGTACTGGAGTTGAGGGGGGATGAGGGGGGATGGCATCCCCTACTGAAATAAAAACGGTCCAAATCATCCCCCCTGTAAAACTGCCATCCCCCCTTTCCATCCCTTATGTCATTTCATCAATGAATGTGGTTTTACTTCTATTTCAACATTTAGAGTCATCACCAGAAAAATAACACCAGAAAAATCACTTATTTGACAATTTTCACCTGTTTCAAATAAATTTTCACTTGAAATAAGTAGAAAAATCTGCCAGTGGGACAAGATTTATCTTCTTATTACAAGAAAAAAAATCTTGTTCCACTGGTAGATTTTTCTACTTATTTTAAGTGAAAATCTACTTGAAAAAGGTGAAAATTGTTGTTTTTTCCAGTGATGAGTCTTGTTTTAAGTGTAATGAGATTTTTTTTTACTAAAATAAGACATTTAAACTAGAAATAAGACAAATATTCTTGTTAAGATTGTGAGTTTTTGCAGTGATCCATGTTACTTATCCTGTGAAGGACAGAGTCATATTGATAAGTTCAGAAAAGTGTTTTTTATTGTTGTGTTTTGATGTATTTGATGTAAGCCCAGTGGATATTTAAAGCTTACAGAAGGCTGTATTTAACTGCTGCTATGTCATTCCTGCAGTATTTCTGCAGGTGTTTTGGTCAGTGCTATTATTTGTAAAATATTATATTATTTGTAATCCGCACAAATTATCTGTCCCCATATGATAAAATCTTTTACAACTCGAGTACTGCATAGGAGGATACAGCTGGATTTAAATTGTTCTGTGTTGTTCACTTTTTGGGTCACGGAAACTTTTGCTATTACTAAAAAAAGCTCAGGGTTTATTAAGCCTCTACGTGAAGAAGTTGATTCCTCTTCTGCCGGCCGTTTAACTTCCTTCGTGGTCCTTTGAGGGTTCCTCAACCCTCCACCATCATCACATCGCCACCAAAGACTTTGGTATGAATGTATTGTAATATTAACGCTACACTGGTGTTAACCCTTGTGTTGTCTTTGGGTCAAGGGAGGGTGAAGGGAGAAAAGAAGGAATGAAGGAAAGAAGGAAGTAAGGAAGAAAGGAGAAAAGAAGGAAAGAAGGAAGGAAGTAGTAAAGTGAGTAAGGAAGCGAGAAAAGATGGAAGGAAGGGAGAAAAGGAAACAAGGGAGGGAGGAAGGAATGGAGAAAAGGAAAGAAAGAAGGGAGGGAAGAAGGAAGGAATGGAGAAAGTAAGGAAAGAAGGAAGGAAAAGCAAAGAAGGCAATAAAGGAACGAATGACGGAAGGGAGGTAGGAAGAAAAAGGAGTAAAGGAGGGTAAAAAAGGAGGAAAAGAGGAAAGGAAAAAGGAAGGAGAGAGCATGGCAGGAGGAAAGAAGGATAGAAGAATTGGGTCATTTTGACCCAAAGACAGCACAAGGGTTGAATATATGCATTGAAAATATTCAATGCATATTGAATAATTGAACAATAACTGTCTTTGGAAGAGCTTTTATTACTGTTATTGAACCCTAAGAGAGCCCCGATTGCTCAGTAACAGTAGATGCTTTAACGAGACTCTTCCTATTTAACCCGTATCTTCTTATATCCAGCATGATTGGATCAAGTAAGACGTTCTGATTGGGTCCTGGGTATCCCTCCTGCTTGTACATAAAACTGCACGTCTTGAGTTTGTCAGAAATGAGCCAGAATTGAGCACATTTTGGGCAAAAGAGTAAACCTGAAGGTGAAGTCTTGAGGCCGCATTTTAGCCCGATATCTGTTAAATATGAAAACATTTTCCCCATCTCAAGCTGTTTTTATTTCTTAAATTGACGTTTTAATAAAATCATCCCTGATCTTTTGCACATTTAAAATTGTTTCTTTTGTTATGAGATTAATCAGACAGGACCAGTTTCAATCTTTATAATTAGAGATAAAAGAAAGAAAGAAAAGAATACGATTTGCAGACTGTCCTTCAAAGATGAATACTGATCTCTACACGATTCTGTCCTGTGCGTCTGGCCATTATATACTTAAAGAAAAGGCTATTATTGCTGGAAATGTGCTTCTATTCAGTTCAATAATACTTTATTAGTACCTGAAGGGAAATGACGTCAGATTTCACCGGATTCTTTGCCAGGTCGACTTCGCCTGCAGTTGTTATTGTGGCTTAACCTGCTTGTACAACCGGACACGTTGTTCTTTTGCAAACGTACCAAAGCCGATGACTTCCTCCCGCCTTTTGTCCTCCGTCAGTGACAAACTTGGCCCGGAATGCATCAACACACAAACGCTGCTGATTCACATCCAAACAAAAGATAACAAATACATAGTTTTGACACAATCGCGCGGCAGCTTCGCTGCTTCCTCTCCCTCTTTGTATCGCAAATTTAATGCACATTCTTGCAAAAGTCAGAGCTGCAGAACCAGCAGGGATGATATGATTTTTTGTGTCTCACACATACAGCGTACAAATAGCGTCCCATTTATCTTGCAGGGCATCCCCTTGTTGCTCCGTATCTGCCTAAGATAATGAGAAGAGAAGAGTCTTTAGTGTAAGTGGGTTAGACCAGTGGTTCCCAACCTTTTTTCCTTGTTTCCCCCCTACTTGTGTCTAAGACCAGCCAGGCCCCCCGACCCGTACGTACTAGCACCAAAGAGTAAAGTTATTCGTTACAAACCTTTAATTGAAAAAATTAACATTAATTATGTTTTTTTGATACGTTTATCTTTGGTTTACCCTGTACTTTGTTTTTCTCACCTTCATTTTGTGTCACCAATGTATAAAATATGCCCCAAAAATAATTGCAAGGACATAAAAATATTTCTGAAAAATGTCTCTTTTAATATGAGAGCAAATTTTTTTAACACTTTTCCTTCAACAACCTGTCGGAGTAGTAGTATGATTAAATGTTGAATAATGATATAATAATGCGTTTTTAAGTTTGTATCCTTGATTTTGATTGATTTGAGTTTTTTTATTTCGGTCCATTTGGATACAACATAATACAACATAAAAAAAAGGTCCAATATTTTTAATTGGCACCGAAAAGGTAACGGCTGAAACCAAGGCTTATTATGCCTACCCTTTTATGTACCTCGACTCAGGAGGTTTTATACAAAACAAAACTAATAATTTGGGTTCAAACATTGAAAAAGAATGGATATATTGGACAAGTAACAAGTAAGCAAAGACAAAAAAACAAAGATGAAAACAAAACTAAAAAACATACTATAAATTGCAAGAAGAGATACCGGTACATTAAGTGTTTCTTGGCAAGAGACTGTACAGCGCGGAGAGCAGAGATTAAGCGTAGGGTGTGTAAAAAAGAGAAAAAATAATAATTTTTTAACATACCAAGTGGCTTACAGGGCACCTGGTATGATGTGGTGCTGCTTCACCACACTCCTCGGCTAAACGGCCGCGGAGAGCGGTCGTGCAAACACTTGCTTCGATTTGCTACTATCATGGTATTATTATAACATTATCATATCAATATCAATTTTATATTTATGTAATATTTATTTTTGAACTTAGTAGTAGTTTAGTAGTAGTTTTAGTTCATTTTCCAAATTATTCCATAGCTGGACCCCCTTTATTGATATACAGTTGCTCTTCGTATTGGTCCGTACACCCATTTTCTTAAAATACATGACCCCCTAAGTGGATATTTTGACTCCCTAACTTCAAACAGCTCCTGATAAATAACTTAGTATTTTAAAATGACCAAAATATATTTCTAAGTGGGTTTATACTATATAGACTTGGATTACTGTATTCCATTAGGTGTGTTATAATGATGTTTTATTTATTAAACATGTAAATATGATTTTTACAACTGCATATCCTCAAAGCAGACAAAGTTTCGTGCACCCCCCAGGGGGGCCCGGACCCCAGGTTGGGAGACACTGGGTTAGACCATCGCTCTAAACGATGACACCCCACTGCCTCACTCACTTAAAAAAAAGAAGCTCTCACACTTCCTCTTTTCTTTGTGTTGCGCCAATCACCCAGTCCCACCTCTGACCCGGCGTGACCAAGTTGTGTTGATTGATTAGCTCCACTGGGAATATTTATCCAGGCCGTTCGGTAGGAAGAACCCCTGTCGCTCTGTTTGTGGAGCAGATGTCCAGCCAGTCCATCAATTACTCAAACGCTGCGTTCCTCGCGCGCTCGAGTTTATCTGAATCCTCACTTTTACCCCCGTCAGTTCACAGATATTTGTGCGTTAGTTTGTTCTTTGTTGACTCTAACGTTATCTCTTAAATTATTATGTTACTAGTAGCCAGAGGTGGGTAATAACGAGTTACATTTACTTGAGTAAGTTTTGGGAAATGTTGTACTTTTAGGAGTAGTTTTGAATCACTATACTTTTTACTTTTACTTGAGTAGATTTGTGAAGAAGAAACTGTTACTCTTCCTCCGCTACATTAGGCTACGTTGAGCTGTTACTTTTCTTTTATCCCTTTTATCCGCGTACGCGTCAATCTCATGACATCACTGAGTGATTCTTTGGGAAAAATGTTTGTTTTTGCATGTTTTGTCACATTTACACAGACTCAAACACACACAGAGTTTCTATGAGTTCATGTTTGTTCTAGTTCTGCCTGGTTAAAAAAAGAAAAATACAAAGGCTTGAAATTTTTTTTTTTTACTCTATTATTTTATTATTTATTAAAGTACTTGAATTTACTTTAAGATTATTTTAATTTAAGCTATTTTTTATTAATTTATTTTATTATTTTATTGATTTAATTTGTTTGAAGATGAGTATTTTGTACTTTTGTCTGTTTGAATGGTTGTGTTAAAAAAATAAATCAGACGTTACTCAACAGTTACTCAGTACTTGAGTAGTTTTTTCACAAAGTACTTTTTTACTTTTACTCAAGTAATTATTTGGATGACTACTTTTTACTTCTACTTGAGTCATATTATTCTGAAGTAACAGTACTTTTACTTGAGTACAAATTTTGGCTCCTCTACCCAGCTCTGATAGCAGCATAACACTGTTACGTTGCTGTTACTCTTCATACACCACAATGCCTTTGAAAGGAAACAACCAGAATGTGAAAAAAGTGCAGACTTTGAGCTTTTATTTAAGAGAAAGAAAAGAAATGGCTTCAACTGTTTAAGGAATTTCAGCTATGTTAAGGAAACGACATGCATTTCCAGGGGCCCAGCAGTACGAGGACAGTTGACAGTCCACAGGCCAGCTGCACGCCGTTCTCTCGCCACTTCACAAATGAAGCAGATACAAGGTTTGGAGTTGATGTCAGGCATTTGGCAGCTGTTTAACTGCAGAAAGCACGAACGTCAGCTCTGCCCAAATCAGTTCGGTGCATTCTTGAAAAGAAAGAAAGAAAGAAAGAAAACTGGTGAGCTAAACAGCATCAGAACGCCGGTAAAAACACCGTCGATGAGTCGACTGGATGATAACAGAATCCATTTCCACAGCATCACCCGAAGTCAAGATTATCTGGAGACGGTGTTTACCATAGACATATAAACGTAGACGCCACATCGAGTGTTCTTGCCCGCTGCTGCGATACGTCAACGTCGCCGCCATATTGGATGTGGCAAGTCTGCGCCGTAAACTAATACAAGTAAATGGATTTATTTTCATAAAACGCCTTACTACAAAGAAATGTACGTTTTACGTCTCATTTATTCATTCAGACACGCACTAATATACTTGGGAAACAGTTAGGCACCAAATATAATATATCCCCCCTCACAAAAATAAGAAAAATAGAGAAACACATTTTCTCATCAACAAAGCATATTTTACATAAACATATTTTAAAATTTCCAAGTAACAAAATAACATATTTGAACCATTTTCCAGATTTTTTTCAGTTATTTTATTGTCTGAAAAATGGTTCAAATGTTATTTTATTGTCTGAAAAATGGTTCAAATATGTTATTTTGTTATTAGAATTTTTTTTAATTTGTTTTGTTGATGAGAAAATATGTTTCTCTATTTTTCTTATTTTTGTGACGGGGGATATATATTGTTTTTCGGCACTACCTTGTTCTCTATAGCTGATATAACATGAATTACTCCTATGTGGGATCAATAAAGTTCTTATTTTTGCCATCTGAGAAAATTAAATATATTATATTTGGTGCCTAACTGTTTCCCAACTATATTAGTGCGTGTGTGAATGAATGAATGAGACGTAAAACGTAAATTTCTTTGTAGAAAGGCACTTTATGAAAATAAATCCATTTACTTGTATTAGTTTACAGCGCAGTCTTGCCACATCCAATATGGCGGCGACGTTGACGTACGGCTCAGCGTTCGATGGGGCGTCTACGTTTATATGTCTATGGCATATACTGTCAATACTGAGGGTTATAGCAAGGTAGCAACTACTGGTAATGTTCAAAACAGGAAGTCAGTTTAAACTTGAACAGAAGTAACCCAAAAAAAAGACTGGAACCAACCATGAAAATAGGTGTGGAGGCGGAAAAGACTCAACTCAACTCCATCTTTATTTATATAGCACATTTTAAAATAACTGAGGTTGACCAAAGTGCTGTACAGTTAAAAGACCACATCATGTGTTAAACATGGGGGAGGCAGAATTATGGTGAGGGCAGGGATTAGGCTCACTGGTGTTTATTGATCATGTGACAAGATGAATTTGGAGGTTTACAGAGCTAAAATCGTGCAAACCAAATCTACAAAACCCATCAGAATGAGCTTCACGCTGCGGGTGGATTCTGACTCGCAACATACTGCCAGAGAAACTCGAGTTTTTGAAGGGAAAGAAACAGAATATTCTTCAATGTAGTGTATATGTATGACTGCGTTTACAAGAAGTCAAAATTTGGGTTATTGCTAATATTCCGGTTATTGAAACATTCAGAACAGTCCGTTTACATGGTAATTAATCATTTGGGATATCTCGATCAAACCAGGGACGCGCGGAGAGAATCATGACGCAATTCCCGTCATTTCCGCTTCTTTTTCCTGTATCCAAATTCAAAACAAATGCTGCTTCGCGCAACTTCCTGTAAATCTTCTATCCTGGTACTTTCTACCGTCTACAAATGCAGAAATGTTCATATCCTTCATTACATTTATGAAGTGATTAGTCTCCTCCTGGTCTTGGTGACTCCGTGTTTATAAGAACTTCCTGGACTCAAAAGACCAGGATTCCTTGTGAACAGAGCATGCGCAGAAAACAAATTCCCGAATTTTGACTGCATGTAAACGTAGTCTATATGTATATGTGTATGCACCTTTTTTAGCCTACTAATCCTGTTGTGGTGCGATTGTCCCAGAATGCTCATTGAGTTTCTCAGCATTTCCCTGTGCATCATTTTTGGTCCACTGACGACAAACAAACCGATGCACCACCTTACTTTCCCACAGAACCTTTCAATTTGCTATAATTATATGTTCAAATCATCATGTAATCTGACTGTGAGCTGGGTCAGTCGTTGTCTTCTACATGAAAACAAAATCAGCCCTCATATCTGCACACCTGGCATCACACGGTTCGTTTTTTGTGTGTTCAGTCGTATTGTTGACCTAGCGGAGCGGGTCTGGTGGTGCTGCCCCAGCTGGATCTGAGTAGAGAGTAGTGGGCTCCTCGGGGGACGCGGGGCTTCCAGCCCGGTCTCTAAACCTCTGCCTGCGCTGCAGTGTGGCTGCAGAACAGGAGATGGTGCCAAACTTGTCACAAGACCTTTCTTTTGATTTGATTAGATTTCTTTAACTTTGTTTAAAGGAAGCTATTTCCTGCAGTGGCCACTTTAACACATTTAACACATTAAATCATTTCCAAAGGACAAAGGCAGATGTTTCAAAACGAACAAATAAATAAGAGCTTCGGCGTATCTCATGAAACTATTTCTGATTAAATCGGTGTTTCATTCCAACTCCAGCAGAAAAAAACGAAACTTTAGGCATCATTAAAGCGTAACTGATATTGAAAAGATAACGTGATGATACAAAATGTATCAGGAGTTTGTTTTATTGTTTTATTCAACTCCATCATTTTAACTATATCTTTTTAATCTATCTCGCTCTCAGATCCGCCATGTTTGTTACACAAAAACATCATCAACGGGAATCTTTCTTTCTTTCTTTCTTTCTTTCTTTCTTTCTTTCTTTCTTTCTTTCTTTCTTTCTTTCTTTCTTTCTTTCTTTCTTTCTTTCTTTCTTTCTTTCTTTCTTTCTTTCTTTCTTTCTTTCTTTCTTTCTTTCTTTCTTTCTTTCTTTCTTTCTTTCTTTCTTTCTTTCTTTCTTTCTTTCTTTCTTTCTTTCTTTCTTTCTTTCTTTCTTTCTTTCTTTCTTTCTTTCTTTCTTTCTTTCTTTCTTCCTTCCTTCCTTTCTTCCTTCCTTGTTTTCTTCCTTCCATCCTTCCTTCCTTCCTTGTTTTCTTCCTTCCTTCCTTCCTTGTTTTCTTCCTTCCTTGTTTTCTCCCTTCCTTCCTTCCTTCCTTCCTTCCTTCCTTCCTTCCTTCCTTCCTTCCTTCCTTCCTTCCTTCCTTCCTTCCTTCCTTCCTTCCTTCCTTCTTTCCTTGTTTTCTCCCTTCCTTCCTTCCTTCCTTCCTTCCTTCCTTCCTTCCTTCTTTCCTTGTTTTCTCCCTTCCTTCCTTCCTTCCTTCCTTCCTTCCTTCCTTCCTTCCTTCCTTCCTTCCTTCATTCCTTCCTTCCTTCCTTCCTTCCTTCCTTCCTTCCTTCCTTCCTTCCTTCCTTCCTTCCTTCCTTCCTTCCTTCCTTCCTTCCTTCTTTCTCCCTTCCTTCCTTTCTTTCGCCCTCCTTCCATCCTTCCTTCCTTCCTTCCTTCCTTCCTTCCTTCCTTCCTTCCTTCCTTCCTTCCTTCCTTCCTTCCTTCCTTCCTTCCTTGTTTTCTGTATCAGGAGTTTGTTTTTTGGGTCAAGTGCTTCTAATGGTTATACATAAAAAGTCATACTGTATTACGTAACTTGAGGACATTTTATGGGCCTTCAACATCTTTGTCTCCATACCTGCAGGACGATTCCTAAGTGAATCAGAAATGTCTCTACAACTCTATATTTACTTTATTTGTACTTGTTGTACATAACTCTGTTGATTTAAGTTGATTTATCTGGATCTTCGGTGCATGTAGGTTTGCTAGAAATCTAATACCTGACCAGGCCGGCGTCGGCAGCCTGAACATCTGCCAGTGTTTTCCCAGTCGGGATGTTGCTAATTGTAATCACGGGTAAATTCCTACCAGACTGTAATTAGTGGGCCACTTGTTAAATATTCAGGCGTTAGGTAAGTGCAGCTTTGATTCTTTTCTTTTTTTCCCCCCTCCTTCCTCTGCGTGTCTGTTTGATTTTCCATTCATGTACGCTTGCATGCCGGCGTCCCAGATCTCCATCAGTGGTGTTTTTTCCAAAAGATTTTATTCTTTTGTTGTCACCTGCATGTGAACCAGGATGGCACGGTCTTCCATGTCCTTTCAGGGACCGGCTACATGCGTTTATGTCAGGGGTCGGCAACCCAAAACGTTGAAAGAGCCATATTGGACCAAAAACACAAAAAACAAATATGTCTGGAGCCGCAAAAAATGAAAAGTCTTGTATCAGCCTTAGAATGAAGACAACACATGCTGCATGTATCTATATTAGTTATAACAGGGGGAAGATTTATTTTTTCATTATGCACTTCGAGAAAAAAGAAATGTCAAGATTATTGTTGAAGTACAATGTTGAGACAAAAGTTGAAATGTTGAAAAAAGTCGAAATATCGAGGAAAAAAAGTCAAAATTCGAGAAAAAAGTCAAAATGTCGATAAAAAAGTCAGAATTTTGAGAAAAAGTCAATATTTCAAGAAAAAAGTCAAAATATCGAGAAAAAAGTAAAAATTCGAGAAAACAGTCGAAATGTTGAGAAAAAAGTCGAAATGTCGAGAAAAAAGTTGAAATATTGAGATTAAAAAAGGAAAAAGTAAGAAGAAAAAAGTCAAAATTCGAGAAAAAAGTCAAAATGTCGATAAAAAAGTCAGAATTTTGAGAAAAAGTCAATATTTCAAGAAAAAAGTCAAAATATCGAGAAAAAAGTAAAAATTCGAGAAAACAGTCGAAATGTTGAGAAAAAAGTCGAAATGTCGAGAAAAAAGTTGAAATATTGAGATTAAAAAAGGAAAAAGTAAGAAGAAAAAAAGGAAAGAAGAAAAAGAAAAAAAAGAAGAAAAAAAGAAAAATAGAAAAGAAAAGTTGAAATGTTGAAAAAAGTCAAAATGTCGATAAAAAAGTCAGAATTTTGAGAAAAGGTCAATATTTCAAGAAAAAAGTCAAAATATCGAGAAAAATGTCAAAATTCAAGAAAAAAGTCGAAATGTTGAGAAAAAAGTCGAAATGTCGAGATTAAAAAAGGAAGAAGGAAGAAAAAAAAGGAAAGAAGAAAAAGGAAAAATAAGAAAAAAAAGAAAAATAGAAAAGAAAAGAAAAAAAGAGAAAATAAAAAGAAGAGAAAAAGGAAAAAAAGAGGTCAAACATTTTTGAAAAAGCTCCAGGAGCCACTAGGGCGGCGCTAAAGAGCCGCATGCGGCTCTAGGGCCGCGGGTTGCCGACCCCTGGTTTATGTAAATATGAAAATGCGACGGTTGACATGAACGCCTCTTAATTTCTCTTTCTTTCAAGGGTAGAAACACCCAAACGCATTGTGATCAGGCCTCAGACGAGAGCGTCGGAGAATCCTCCGGCTTTTTCTCCGTCAATGGCTTTTGTTTGGCCTTTTCTTTAGCAGAAACCTCCACCTGAGCTGCCCTTCCACCCGACAGGAAACCGCTCTTAGCTGAAAGAGCACCTATAAGCCAGCCAGTCAAAACAGGCCATATTTTATTCAGTGTTGGACTGACGTTATCATCTCCCAAGCTTTGCTCTCCTCTCCCGACGAGCCAAGCATGATGGAATCTCTATTGGTGCTGTCTTAAAGGATTAGAGCTTATTCACAGTTTTTTTCCTGACTGCAGAGTTCTGAATAGGACCGCGCTGCCGCAGTGCCAGGTGTCCTGAAGCCGAGCCGTGGACACCGTCGGCTAGGGATGGGCGGTATGGACTAAAACATGTATCACGATCATTTCTGGCATTTATCCCGATAACGATAAAAATGACTATTAAAAAAAAATACCAATTCAACTCCATCTTTTTAACTATAAATCTATCTCGCTCTCAGATCCGCCATGTTTGTTACACAAAAACGTCTTTCTTTCTTTCTTTCTTTCTTTCTTTCTTTCTTTCTTTCTTTCTTTCTTTCTTTCTTTCTTTCTTTCTTTCTTTCTTTCTTTCTTTCTTTCTTTCTTTCTTTCTTTCTTTCTTTCTTTCTTTCTTTCTTTCTTTCTTTCTTTCTTTCTTTCTTCTTTCTTCCTTCCTTCCTTCCTTGTTTTCTTCCTCCTTCCTTCCTTCTTTCCTTGTTTCCTTCCTTCCTTCCCTCCTTCCTTGTTTTTATTCCTCCTTCCTTCCTTGTTTCCTTCCTCCCTTCCTTCCTTCTTTCCTTGTTTTCTTCCTTCCTTCCTTCCTTCCTTCCTTCCTTCCTTCCTTCCTTCCTTCCTTGTTTTTATTCCTCCTTCCTTCCTTCTTTCCTTGTTTCCTTCCTTCCTTCCTTCCTTCCTTCCTTCCTTTCCTTCCTTCCTTGTTTTCTTCCTCCTTCCTTCCTTCTTTCCTTGTTTCCTTCCTTCCTTCCCTCCTTCCTTCCTTGTTTTCTTCCTTCCTTCCTTCCTTCCTTCCTTCCTTCCTTCCTTCCTTCCTTCCTTGTTTTTATTCCTCCTTCCTTCCTTCTTTCCTTGTTTCCTTCCTTCCTTCCCTCCTTCCTTCCTTCCTTGTTTTCTTCTTCCTTCCTTCCTTCCTTCCTTCCTTCCTTCCTTCCTTCCTTCCTTCCTTCCTTCCTTCCTTCCTTGTTTTTATTCCTCCTTCCTTCCTTCTTTCCTTGTTTCCTTCCTTCCTTCCCTCCTTCCTTCCCTCCTTCCTTCCTTCCTTGTTTTCTTCTTCCTTCCTTCCTTGTTTTCTTCTTCCTTCCTTCCTTCCTTCCTTCCTTCCTTCCTTCCTTCCTTCCTTCCTTCCTTCCTTCCTTCCTTCCTTCCTTCCTTCCTTGTTTTCTTCCTTCCTTCCTTCCTTCCTTCCTTCCTTCCTTCCTTCCTTCCTTCCTTCCTTCCTTCCTTCCTTCCTTCCGCGTGGATTTAACACAGAACCATAAATCCGACTTTACACAATAATGTCATCAACAGGAATTTATCGTTTTTACCGCGAGATGACAAATTCTTATCGTGGGGGATTTTAAAAATAAAATATAAATATCTCCCATTCCTACCGTCCGCACTGTAGCTGCTCAGATGTTTTCACCCAGAGCTCAGTTTGTTCAACATAAACCGGAGCTATCAGTCTCTCAGCTCGAGCGCTGGTTCATTCCTGCTCCGTTTCAAAGATATTTAAAGTATTTCCTGTCCCTCGTTACAATTTCTGATGAGAAGTGAGAGTTTAGATGAGGTTTAGTGTTGGCAACAGTGGACAAAAAAAAAAAGAAAAGTGTACTTATGTGTCTTTGCATGCAAGTAAAGAGATCCCACCTGGGGATGGATGAGCTCTGGGAAGGTGTGCATGTGTGTTGTGTGTCAGCATTGGTGCTGGTGGTTGTGGGGGGGTTGGGGGACGGGCAGGGCAGGATCCCCAGGCAAGTATCAAACTTCAAGGGCTGTATTAGTCTCAGTTTACACGTGTGCATCCGAGAATACCGCCACAAAAAGCCTCCAGTCCAGCCACATGCACACAAAAACCTGCAAGACCAGACGTTTCTTATCTGAAGACCTCACTGACGCAGAAGCTTCAGCTTCCACTTCCACCGTCGTCGCGTTCCAGCAAAAAGCAAAAGCAAAAAGCGTAATTTTGCCATATTGGTTATTGTTCCCTCAGCTGTATGCTTGCATTTTTCTATTTCTCCTATAAAGGCACTCTACCCTTCTTCTTTTACGCCTCTGTTTTGATGAGCAAGAACAAGAAAAACATGAGGGAGGTGTGTGTGCGTGCATGTGCGTGCGCGTGCGCGTGTATGTGTGCCTATGTGTGTGTGCGTGTGCGGGTGCGGGGGATGGAGAGGAGGGAGGGACAGGGAGGAAATGAGGGCTCTTTGTGCTCTGCTACCTGGCAGACATCTCCAGCATGTGTCATCTTGCCTCTTGGCAAGCTGAGACCACCGGCGCCCTTGGAATGCTCTCAGTGCAGGAAATCTCGTTTATTCTTATAAATGCTACTCCTAACCCTTTCTCCCTCCCGCAACACTACCGGGGACGGCTGTATATCTTCCCCCTTTTTCATCTCAGCTTGTATTTTTATTTCTCTATTAGTTTCCTTTGTCCTCTATTTATTGCTTTGTCAGTGTGGAAATCTGCTATGTGTGCAGAGGTGGTGGCTTTGTAGACGAGTGGCGACGACAGACTGCAGACGACACATTTGTGGGTTTTTGTCCCGTTTACCTCCAATAAACTCGATAATTGCATGATTATCTTGATATTTCCCTCTCTCTCTCTCCTCCTTAAATTATCTACTTGCTTTTAGAAACACCTTTACCAGCAATAACTTGAAATCTGTCTGTCACATTGTTGTGCATTGAGATTTGCAGCCATCTGTGCGTGCACAAACCTTTTAACATCCCGATTCCAGATTTTAATCAGTTTGAGGTCTGGATTTTGTCTGGGCCACTGCAGCACATTGAGTCTTTACTTGCTGCTTTACTTTGCTGCAGTGTTTGCGAACGCTGACCTGTTTACTGACACAATTCTGAAGTCTGTTAAAACAAGCTATCCAAGTCCTGTGGCTGCAAAAACAACCCCAAATCAAAATCACTGCAAAGTTTTTGTCCTAATCTGATGTGTTTGGTTCACACCAAGCATGTCCCTGTGCATTATGGGCAAGTATAAGCTATCTGGTCTCAACTGTCCAAAGGACATTGATCTACAAGTTTTATGTCTTCTGGAGATGCGAGTTTGAAAACGTAAGCTATGCTGCTGTTCTTCTTAGAGCAGATGTTTCCTTACTGAGACCCGCAGTCTTAGGGCCAATCTCAATACACCCCCTACTTTCTACCACTAGCCCAATAAATGAAGCCACAAACTTTAGGGTCCTTGTAATGTTCCCTAGGGATTGGGACACCACTTGCTACGTCACTGCGTGGTTTACGTTCAGGTACGTAAGCGACTGTGTAGTTACGTTTGCACATACGTCACACCATATCAGGAAGCCCAGAGCTAAAAGCTGTTTTAATTTCAGCTGTAGCGCTGCCACTTTATTAAGTTTTAATATTAATATTTAATATTAAAGTAACCGTTAAGATCCCCAACCTGGGCTCAGTTTATCCAAATGACGCCTGTTAAGAAATTTGCTCCGAAGTTTTCGGGGGATGAGAAGAGCCGCCGGCTCGGGAGCTGATTTATGGTTCCACGTTAAATTGACCGTTTAACCCTACGGCGTAGGCTTTGCGTTGGTGTAACGCGGAAACAAAAATCAGCCTTCATTCTGGCAAGGTTTGAAAAAGACTTCGCAACAACAGGCAAGCGAGTGATTATGTATATTCATTTAGTGAAATTTGCTCCGAAGTTTTCGGGATGAGAAGAGCCGACGGCTCGGGAGCTGATTTATCGTTCCGCGTTAAATCGGCGCAGAGCCTACGGCGTAGGTTACGCGGCGACGTACGTACGTACGCCACCGTGCCGCGCGCGTCGCAACAACGGGAAAGCGAGTGATTATGTACATTCACTGAGTGAATATTATGAAGGTAAAATATATATTTCTTACTAAAAATGTAATCAAAACGCATTTTTATGCAGAAACTAACTCAAAATATTGATTTTATTCACTAAAAATGACAAATGTCCGCCATGTTTTTTGTTTGATTCAGTCTGCAAATGATGACGTAAAGCATTCTGGGAAATTTTCTCAGGCCCTCGGTCGGTTAGTCAGCATCTGAAATCCCTCTCTGTGAAGGGCTGGATTCATACACACTAGCCCTCGTTATCCCCACTACCACTAGATGCAAAGAGGAATTGGGACACCACTACCCTCACGGGAACGTGCAAAATTTAGGGCTAGTGCTGAAAAGTAGGACTAGGGGGGGATTGGGACTGGCCCTTAGTTTAGGTCAGTCTTTCGCAATTTTGCTCAACATGGTATCATCTGACCTGGAGCTGGACTTGCTGGGTCGTCCACTTCAGGGAAGATTATCTAAAGTCCTCCATGGTTTCTGATGGAAACAGCCTTAAAACTTATCCTGCACCGATTTGCAGCAACAAGACTGATCTTTTCAGTCTTTTTCTCTTGGTAAACACTGCAGCAGCCGCTTTAGTGAGTAGTCGAACATTGAGTTGAATCAGTTCACAGCACCTTGGTCTATAAACCCAAGAAGGTGTGCTAAATAATACTAGCTCGCTGTGTTCTCCACACCGTGGCCATAAAACAAGCTTCCAGTGCCAGAGGTCCCGAGCAGCCGCTGCAGAGCGAGTTCACGGCACCCCCGGTGAATCCACCTCCACAGCTGCAACTTATTGAACATTTCTATGGTAAGGGCTTCATTTGACCTGCGATCCTTCCTTTTTTTTTTTTTTTTTTTAGAACCATGAGCAGGTTGAGGATGCACCTTTACGGCTCCTAATATGGCAGGAATTCAGGCTACCTAATGAGCCGCAGGACCGTTGTCCCCACCTGTGATCAATTCATGCTGATTTGTTACCAGATGATCAATTTTAGGAATAAAGCATCTATAGTTGAACATTTATCTGGTCTTATTAAGCTCACTGCATTGTTTTACCTACATATACATTAAAAGGGACCTATTATGGCATTTAATGTATATTTTAAACAGGCCTTGAATGTCTTAAAAACAATCAAAAGCTTGTTTTTTCTACATAAAACAGAAATTCAGCCGGTGGGCCATGTCTCTAGTTTTACCGCTTCTAGCCTCAGAATCTGTGAGGGATTCTAGGGGCGGGGCTATGATAATGAGGCTCTGCGCTGATTGGCACGCATCGTCGTTACGTAACGACGGGAGCAGAATCTGAACGGCTCGTAGATCCACATCAGACTGGACGGCTCATCCGGGCGGCTGTACAGACACTGCAGAATCTGGTTGCTTTCCTCCTTCTCTGAGTTGGCAGGCTGAGGGGAGACCACTTTATATATGTTAAAGCAAGAAAAAACCTGTTTTTCATAATAGGTCCCCTTTAATCTCGACATTTCGACTTTTTTCTCTAAATTTTGACTTTTTTTCTTGAAATTTCGACTTTTTTCTCAACATTTCGACTTTTTTCTCGAAATTTTGACTTTTTTCTCGACATTTTGACTTTTTTCTCGACAATTTGACTTTTTTCTTGACATTTTGACTTTTTTTTCTCAGCATTTTGACTTTTTTTTCTCAGCATTTTGACTCTTTTCTCGAAATTGTAGTTCAACATTAATTTCGACATTTTGACTTTTTTCTTGACATTTCGACTTTTTTCTCAACATTTCAACTTTTTTCTCGACATTTCGGCCGGCAGAGTTGTTGTTGTTGTTCCGGCTAGAGTTAGTTGTTAGTGGTTTCATGCATCGTCGTTACGTAACGACGGGAGCAGAATCTTATTGGCTCGTAGATCCACATCACACTGGACGGCTCATCCGGGCGGCTGTACAGACTCTGCAGAATTTGGTTCCTTTCCTCCTTCTCTGAGTTGGTAGGCTGAGGGGAGACCACTTTATATATGTTAAAGCAAGAGAAAAACGTATTTTTCATCTCGACATTTCAACTTTTTTCTCGAAATTTCGACTTTTTTCTCGCCATTTTGACTTTTTTTCTTGCCATTTTGACTTTTTTCTCGAAATTTTGACTTTTTTCTCGAAATTTCGACTTTTTTCTTGACATTTTGACTTTTTTCTCAACATTTTGACTTTTTTTCCTCGACATTTTGACTTTTTTTCTCAGCATTTTGACTTTTTTCTCGACATTTTGACTCTTTTCTCGAAAGGTCCCCTTTAATAAAGCTAATAAAGCAGCAAGCAGCGCTTGCTTGAAGACTTATCCCAGACCCCCAGATCATAATACTCCCCCAGCACGTTTGCATCAAAAGGCACAGGGCACCATCTTCCCCTCTGCGTGACCTGATGTGCCCATCACTCAGCAGCCGCCAGACCTTTTTCCATTATTCCAGACTCCAGTCTTTACGCTCCTTTTGCAAATCAAAGCCCTGGCATGGTCTTCCCAGAGCTGGATAGCTGTTTACAGTTCCAATACCTGTAATTTTCTTGCTACAGTGTGTGTGGAAAAGGCTTTTAGTTTCACCGTTGGACGCTGCCATGAATTATCATGTTTATTTTCTTCTATTAGATTTCAACAAACGTGTAACTGATCTCCAATAACAAACAGTTTTCCAACCACATTTTCGTGCTCAAGAGATTGCAATCTACGGAATCGCTGCCACGTTGCTCGGGGTTTGGGGGAAACCATTCGCCGGTCGCGGTAAAGCAACTCATACGGACCGATCGCAAGTCCTGATCAACGCTGCGATGATTTGTCAACCCGATCCTTGATATTTACTTACAATAAATGCTTAATCAAGATATAAGCTGCAAATACTACACTTTTATACTTTTAAACTTGAACTGATTACATCTGGCCAAACAAAAAACACATTTTGGAGATATCAATGATGGCTGTGGAGAACACATGGGTTGGTGTGCGTCTGCGGAAGGGGGTTGGAGGGGTGGGGGGGTAAACCACATTGCTTTGATGATTTAAAATGGAAAAATAATTAAATAAGTGTGGAATATTAATAAATCAGGAGGTGGCCATCTAGTCACGGCTCACGGAAACACAACTCCGGCTGTGACAGCCAAATGGTCGTCCTCAAGAGAAGAGCCTGATGGGATTGATTTCATCAGCGCTACAATGGGTAACCCAATCTGGACGAAGACGGCTTCAGCCGGCAGAGGACATTCACTGGTTAGCCGTTTCCCCCCTCGCCCTGGCCCGGCCGGCCTGCACCGCCTCCGAAATGACTGCAGGAAATAATAGCCCGTTTGTTTAACCGTTCCCGAAACACGGCACTTGGACCTATTAAGCTACATGGAAAAGAGAGCACAAACCTGCTTTTTATCACAGGAAAATAAAGGAGACACACTGTAGCTCCCTCCGCGACATTAACCACATCCCCCCCTTCCTCTAGTCTTACACCTTATCCACTTGTAAGCAGCTCTTAATGTGGTGTTGGGATCCCGGGAGCAGAGGGCCGGGCTCAGGGGGCTTCGGCAGGGGAGATTCAACACATACAATGGGGGTATTATTGGTTGAAACCCCCAAGTTGGCCCCCTACCAGCTTCTATTTGGTACGTGGGTCCTGACTGCATCATCAGGGTGGTGGATGACGACTCCTTAGTCTATATTTACACAGACTGGAGAAAGACCGAGAAGTCTGGCTAATCTCCTCCCAAATGGTAACATACTGTATATTCAGCCATCGATCAGACATAATCTACTGTCTAAATGTAACATCTAGGAAATCCCAACGCCACTATCTGGGAGTTTCAAGAGTTAATCATAATAGAAGCACATTATAAATTAGTATTTGCCATGGTTTAAACACAATTTCCCAACCGTAATGCGTCTAGTCTGTATCGGGTAAAGGCCGTCATGCAAGCGTGTTTTGTCGTAGGTATAAAGAGACACTGAATAAAATCACAGAGGACAATTTGAATGTAAAAGTTATTTAAAGGGCACCTATTATGAAAAACGTTTTTTCTTGTTTTAACATATATAAAGTGGTCTCCCCTCACCCTGCCAACACATAAAAGATGAAATCCCATGAATTTCTGCAGGGTCTGTACTAGGGCTGGGCGATTTTGGACAAAAATAAAATCCCATGTCTCTAGTTTTACCGCTTCTAGCCTCAGAATCTGTGAGGGATTCTAGGGGCGGGGCTATGATAATGAGGCTCTGCGCTGATTGGCACGCATCGTCGTTACGTAACGACGGGAGCAGCATCTTATTGGCTCGTAGATGTTAAGGTTGTGGTTTTCTAGGACCCAAGTGCAGGAGAGAGAGGGAGGCCAGAGGCAGGAGTTCTCAAAAACAAGGGTTTTAATCCAAAAAAGGCAAAAGCAAAGCGCTGCAGAGCAGGATTAACCAAAAAACAGGAACAGGGAAAAACGACGGGGAGACATGGAGGAGAGAACAGTACGGACCGACAGGGAACCAAGGAATGACAAGACAAGATATACTGAAGGGATAACGAGACATGACGAGACACAGGTGCAGACACAATCAGGGCAGATGGGACACAGGCGGGGCAAGACAGAACTGAAAGTTACAAACTGGGGGGAAGTGTCAAACCCTGACAGTACCCCCCCCTCAAGGGACAGATCCCAGAGTCCTAACCCAGGGTGGGCGGAGGGGGCCTGGAGGAGGGCCCAGGCCACACACGGCCAAAGCTCCAGGGGCCGCGCTCGGGACCGAGCAGACCAGCGAGAGAGCTCGGGGGGGCGTCCCCGAGGCCTAGGCCTGGGTCTTGGCGGGGGGCGTGACTGGGATTCCTGGCGGGGCTCTGAGACTGGACGGGACTCGGGAACCTGACGGGATTCGGGAACCTGACGGGGCTCTGGAACCTGACGGGGCTGCGGGACCGCCTCAGGACCAGAGGGCTGCGGGACCGCCTCAGGAACAGAGGGCTGCGGGAACGCCTCAGGAACAGAGGGCTGCGGGAACGCCTCAGGAGCCGGAGTCGGGGCTGACAGGAGGCGGGGAGCCGGAACAGGAGCAGACAGGATGCGGGGAGCCGGAACAGGAGCAGACAGGATGCGGGGAGCCGGAACAGGAGCAGACAGGATGCGGGGAGCCGGAACAGGAGCAGACAGGATGCGGGGAGCCGGAACAGGAGCAGACAGGATGCGGGGAGCCGGAACAGGAGCAGACAGGATGCGGGGAGCCGGAACAGGAGCAGACAGGATGCGGGGAGCCGGAACAGGAGCAGACAGGATGCGGGGAGCCTGAACAGGAGCAGACAGGATGCGGGGAGCCGGCGTCGGGGGGCAGAGGATCCCCGGAGCTGCCCGAGTGGGGACCCGGGTCCGTGGCGCTGGCCCCCCCTCAAGGGACAGATCCCAGATGTCCCCACAGTCCACATCCAGAGCGGGCTGGGGGGGAACACGGGTCCTCGGAGCTGGCTGAGGGGGGTCCGGAACCATCACCGGAGGAGGAACTCCAGCAGGAGCTGAGGCGTCCAGGACCACCGCTGGAGCCAGAACAGGCTGGGGCTGGCGCTGACGCCGTCGCTTCCCCTGGGGCTGAGAACCCCCGGGCCCGCCTCCCGTCGTTACGTAGCGACAGGAGCAGAATCCATAGGTTGGCCTCCGCTGCTGAAACCACGCCCACAACTAACTCCGCCTGCTGGAGCTTCCGCCATTTTTTCGTAGCGGTGTATTCTGTCATTCATGCAGCCAATCAGCACAGAGCCTCATTATCATAGCCCCGCCCACTCAGAATCCTGCATAGATAATGAGGTTAGAGAATTGGAAGATAAAGACATGGCTCAGAGGCTGAATTTCTAATTTATTAACAAAAACAATCAAAATCTTGTTTTTAAGACATTAAAGGTCTGTTTAAAATAGGTATTAGATGCCATAATAGGTCCCCTTTAAGCTGTTTACCAAAAAAGGCACGAGTGCTTATTTTTTCACCTTGTCATCTCTCAAGTCAGTAATTTATGGCTGTCAGGAAGTCCCCAGAATCGCTCTCATGCCCCCCCCGCCTCTCCGGTCTCCGGTCAGATTGGGGGTGGACTGGGTTCAGGGAACGTCACACCCATGAAAATGCTTTTATGTATTTCTTGAGTCAAGAGGCCACGGGGACGTCCCATCCTAAATCCTGTTGGCTGAGAAATGAAAGGATTTCTGAGGTGGTCCACTGTCCTTCAGGTCAATCTCTTTCATCCTCTGCTCTCGTGGGCGGACGGGGAGACGAGTGGGCCGGGATCAGGAGATGCTACAGTCGTTAGCACCTCCTCGTCCCCTTCCTCCTCCTCCCGCACGTTTGCCTCGGGGAGATCAGCTGAGGTCTTTCTCACCGTCGCCCATCGCCCTTTGCCGTAGGACGACACTAGTTTAGTTTAGTTTAGTTTTATTTAGCACATACAATACAAATAACATCACACAAATAAGTGCAGTTAGAAGAAACTGTGCAGGGAGGAACGAGCAAGTAGGATTATGAGGAGCCCTCACCTAATAACATTTAACCCTTGTGCTGTCAAGGAAGGAAGGAAGGAAGGGAGGGAGGGAGGGAGGGAGGGAGGGAGGGAGGGAGGGAGGAAGGAAGGAAGGAAGGAAGGAAGGAAGGAAGGAAGGAAGGAAGGAAGGAAGGAAGGAAGGAAGGAAGGAAGGAAGGAAGGAAGGAAGGAAGGAAGGAAGTGAGAAAGGAAGGAAGGAAGGAAGGAAAGGAGAAAGGAAGGAAGGGAGGAAAGGAAGGGAGAAAATAAGGAAGAAAAGAAGGAAGGAAGGAAGGAAGGGAAAAAAGAAGGAAGGAAGGGAGGAAAGAAGGAAAGAATGTACGAGGGGAGAAAAGAAGGAAGGGAGAATTAGGTCATTTTGACCCAAAGACAGTACAAGGGTTAACAATATAGTTATGAGGATACAAAATCATAAAAAAAAAAAAAAACATCATAAAAATTGCATGCAGAACATGAATGAAAATAAAAAATGACTGTAGACCTATAAAGACAAGATCACGAAAATATGAATATTATCCTGAACAAGTGGCAACACAGAATAAGAAGTACAAAAGAAACATTAACAGTGGGAGAAGCAAGAGCTTTCTTGACTACACTGTTGAATTAAATGTTTCTTTTGAGCGACTTTTGAAGATGGATAGGGACCTACGATTGTTTGCAATCTGGTACCAACTATTCCAGACTTTGACACCTCTATACCTAAACAAAAACTGGCTTCTAGATTCCAGACATTTAGGCGGATGTTGAGTAAGAATGATGGTCTCATCCCTCCTTATCCTCTCAGCTTCACCACTCGTTCCCTCCGTCACTCACTTCCCCTCCTCTCCCTCCCCGGGCCTCCGAGCTGGACCGCGTTCCCTTTGGCTTTCCTTTCTTCCTTCCTCAGTTCCTCCACTAATAGCTCCCTTGTTCCTGGCGAGCCGGGGCTGCCAGTTGAGCGGTCATTCGTGGAAGATTCATTTGTGGCACGGTAATTGTAAACAGACAAAAGAGACAGAGTGGGACGTTTGAACAGACTGAGCAGTAGGAGGAAGAACTCTCCACTGTATCTTATTCTTGGACATCATCTTAGCTTTTTTCTCTCTCTTTCTCTCCTTTTCATGTCTTTATTTTATTTACTACAAATCCAGCTGCTTCTATCTCCAGATCTCCCGTTTACTATATTATTTACCTCTTATAATTTAGAGACCATTAATATGCACGGGTAATCTGTGTCTTGTTGTTCTTTCAAATGTTGCATGGAATTATGTGACACCTTCAAGCCTACTTGAATTTTTGCTTTCAAGAAATTGAGTTTGGTTAATTTTTTATCTTTTTTGGCCCCTAAAATAATTTAATTCTCAGGTTTTATACGGTGTAAATTCAGTATATCAGGATATAAAGGAAAAAGGATTAAAAAAAAATTCCAGAGACCGTCAAAGTTGGTAACTTTCTGCAGGAATGAATAGGAATATATGGGAATGTATACTGGAAATTTGCACCATTGCAGGTTTCGCTGAAGTTAAAAGCGTTTCCAGAAGAAAAAATTACAAAATTAAAGCTGCAAGCAGCGATGAACGGGCCCTCCACCCTTGTGCACGTTCAGGCTGCAGTGGAAGCTTGTATGACTTGCATGTAGATTCTGCCTGGACATTTAGCGGATGAAACCACCCACGACTCTCTATACCAAACCATTCAAAGGTTATGGCAGAAAGTAGATGAAATATGGACCAATCCGATGAAGGGGGTGCGCTTTTTGGCGTCTATCGTCGCCACGGTAACGCTTTTGACTGAAAAAAGTAATGCACATCGCCGCAGGATGGAGACGCACATTTTGATGTATAACACACCTGGGTGCACGTTACGGTTGGGGCCGCATTAACTGCCGAAGGAATGGCATAAATTTTGCCAAAATGACATGATTAATTCAAAATGGCCGACTTCCTGTTCGGTTTCGGCCATGGCGCCAAGAGACTTTTCTTTAAGTTGCGACATGATACAGGTGTGTACCGATTTTCGTGCATGTACGTGAAACCGTATTGTGGGGCTTGAGGCACAAAGTTTTCTAGGGGGCGCTGTTGAGCCATTAGGCCACGCCCATTAATACAAACCATTAAATATCACGTTTTTCACCAGACCTGGCTTGGTGCAAAACTTGGTGACTTTTGGGGCACGTTTAGGGGGAAAAAAGGCCCTCCTTTCATCAGAAGAATAAAGAAAGAATTCCTACATATACAATAGGGCCTTCGCACTGTCAGTGCTCATTAAAACAAAAAATTAAAAAACTCATAATTTTAGTACCATATCTAATGCAAATTTAGTTGGATTTCCACTCCCTCAACACAGACTACATCTAGAATCCTGCAAACCAGATTATTTGAGCCAAAAGACAGTCAAAAGTTATTTGTTACTGTTCAAGTGTAACTAACAAATAATATATATTGTAGCTAGCTGCCCCGTTAAAGGGGAACAAACTACATGCGAGCTTCCGGACTTCTCTTATTTTATGCCGCAGTGACACATTATGCTCCTGTTAGCACGCACAGCACGAAGGTTCCTGGTTTGAATCCCAGTCTGGCCTTTCTGTGGGAAGTGTGCCGGTTCACCACGTGGCCTCGTGGGCCTTCTCCCCACACTCTGGTTACTGAACTGTGGCTATTATTCAAATTCCCAGAGGAAGTTGCTGGAAGGTTTTCCACAGCGCCTCCCGATGCTACTTAGACGGTCATAAATTTAAATAACTGAACGTCCAATGAACTACAATAAATTACATATTACATTTCTTAAAAAATGAAGATAATAAGTTCCAGTTTAGACCTTTTTCTAGTCGGAGGGTACAGTAGGTGTGTGTTACTGTACGCCAAGCAGGAAATAGTGCTATTGTTGCTGTTTTAAGTTCCCGGTCAGATGGAGCAACGAGAGATTTTCAAAGTTAGAACCCATTTATCATTTTAAATGTTTCAGTTTATGACAGACAATAAAAAAAAAGACTAAACAAGTATGGCGTGTTTAGAAAAGTTGCCCGAACAAAGGCTCTGTTCTGTAAATAAAAATAACATGGCAGCGATGTTTAGGTTTGCAAACTCGCGTCTGAACAAACCACCAGACATCTGGAGCAGCGCGCTCAGACTGGAGTGGGATATTCAACCATATTGGTCAGCACCAAAGAAAAGAAAACATATCAGCGAAGCTTAGAAAAACTGTCAACCGCACATTTTTTGTTTGGTTTTTTATTTATTTATTTATTTATTCATTCCCCGACACAAAACATCTTGGATCTCAAGCTGGCAGAAGATAAACTTACGACGTGTATGAAACAAAAAATAGTCTTAGGCCTTTAATTAAAATCAGTCAGCTCTATTTTTTGACTCGACATACTTTTCTTTCTTTGGTTTATCCGACCCGTCCATTCTGGGTTGATCTGTTATCACCGTAGTTTAGTTTAGTTTATTTATTTAGCAATATAAGACAAATTGAACAATAAATGTACAAACATTGAAATAACATGCAAGGAAAGGAAGAAGCCTGGTGGCTTATATAGAATCATTTCCATATATGAATAAAAAACTAAACAAAAGATACACAAGGGGGAGTAAAAAAACAAAAAACACAAAAGAAAATGTAACTCAGATTAAATAATAAACACTACAAAGATGAAACAAGAAGAAAGTTCTTTAAATGTTTTTTGAATATTGGCAAGGATGGTGATGATTTAAGAGATTTATTGAGTGAATTCCACAACAACTTAAATACTTGACCAGTACCACAGCTGTGTCTCGTGTTATGAATACTTAATAAGATTACAGCATGACTACTGCTTACTACGGAAGAGTATTAGGGCCAGAGGGGGGAAAAAAAAATTGAGAGTGGAAGATTTTTTTTATTGTGCACTTTGAGAAAAAAGTCGAAATGTCGAGATTAATGTTGAAATACAAAAAGTTGAAATTTCGCCTTTTTTCTCGACATTTCGACTTTTTTCTCGAAATTGTACTTCAACATTAATCTCGACTTTTCGACTTTTCTCTCAACATTTGGACTTTTTTCTTAAAATTTCGACTTTTTTCTCAACATTTAGACTTTTTTCTCGACATTTCGAGTTTTTTCTCAACATTTCGACTTTATTCACAAAATTTTGACTTTTTTATCAACTTTTCGACTTTTTTCTCGACATTTCGATTTTTTTCTCGACATTTCGACTTTTTTCTCGAAATTGTACTTCAACATTAATTTCGACTTTTTTCTTAAAATTTTGACTTTTTTCCCAACATTTCAACTTTTTCTCGACATTTCAAGTTTTTTCTCAACATTTCGACTTTATTCACGAAATTTTGACTTTTTTCTCAACATTTCGACTTTTTTCTCGAAATTGTACTTCAACATTAATCTCGACTTTTCGACTTTTTTCTCGACATTTCGACTTTTTTCTCAACATTTCGAGTTTTTTCTCAACATTTCGACTTTATTCACGAAATTTTGACTTTTTTCTCAACATTTCGACTTTTTTCTCGAAATTCAACTTCAACATTAATCTCGACTTTTCAACTTTTTTTTCGACATTTCGATTTTTTTCTCGACATTTCGACTTTTTTCCCCGAAGTGCCCAATGAAAAAAAAATCTTCCTCCTCTAAAATATTATTTTTATTTTTCTCCTGCTTGGCCCCAATACTCTTCCGTAGCTTACCGGTAATTGGCTTGATACAATAAACCTGATAAATTCCCCCTGAAATGTCAAAAAATGCAGAATTTTAAAAGACTTTTAATAAAATGTCACATTTTCTCGCTCACTAACTTGTGCGAAACAAGTTATTTCTGTTCTAAAATGAATTTCCTCAAGTCGCCTCAGAAATGAGGAAATGTTTTTGTTGGCCAGCGGAAACGGTAAACATGAGAGAGGATGACATGTGTGTGTGTGTGTGTGTGTGTGTGTGTGTGTGTGTGTGTGTGAGAGAATCCACAAGTGCCAGGCAACCAGACATGTCCCTGACCTCCAGTGATTGCTCCCTAAAGCCCGGCTGTAAGCCATCAGCAGCTGAACAGTTGCTCTTTTCCCTGCTTTTATCTCCTTTTCCTCTGTCCCCAGTTTCGGACTCTTTTTTTTTTTTTTTCCTTTTCCTTTCCCACACTTATCTGTCCGACATGCTCGAAGTCCAGCAGTAGCTGTGAAGGGAAAAAGAGGGAGGGAAAAAAAAAAAAAAAAGAAAGTCACTGGTGTTATCAAACCCTGCGTGTTTTGGAGCTAGCAGCCCGTTACCCTTTTGACTTCTCAGCAATTTTGCTGTTACTGTTCCCAGCTGGTTTCTTTCTTCTGTTCACTTCTCAACTCAAAGACATGTTGGCAATGTAACATCTGTGAAACATCTATCATTTGCTTAATATGAGTCTCACACCTTTAACGGAGGGCTACATGGGAGTGTTTATTCATTTCAAGACCACATACCCAACTGTAAACACACCGCAGTCGGCGTCAGCTCTGCAGTGTCCTGTTCACTCCCAGTGGGCTTTTGTTGCATGCGTGCAATAAACATGACTCCGTTGTTAGGCCGTAGGTAAACATTTGCATTCAGGTAATGCATTTTCCACCCGCCATTAAGCAGAGCCCTTGCCACATATGCAAAGACTCTAGATGAATAGGACACGATTTAATCTCCATTTAATGCTGCGTTGAAGGAGCCTGCATCAAAATGGGTCTGAATGGATTCAGATTAGTGATTCACGTTAGTTTATTTGTGCAGCCCCAATTCACAAAAGTCTTGAGGAGTTCAGCTAAAGTCAGTTGCATACTATAAAATTATCTTCCAATTAGGGCTGGGCGATATGGACCAAAAGTCATATCTCGATATTTTCTAGCTGAATGGCGATACTCGAAACATATAGATATTTTTTTTGTGCCATAATTGGGGTTTCCCCCAAAGCATTATAGCATAGCATCTCTGTTAGCTTCATTTTTTCTGAGGCAAACCCTTAAAAAAACAGTCAGTTTTAATACAAAGCCTCGTGCCAAATGTCAAACAGGTACATTTATTAACAGAGGTCTGCACAATATCAAAATGTATAAAGCAAATGAAATAAAAATAAACTGCCTGCATATATAGAATAAAAATGCTTCTTGAATAAAATAAAACAAATATCCCTTTCCTGCATAACAATTAAATTAAAATACACTGTGCAATTAATACAATGTAGACAGTAACAGGCAGACTTTTCCACTGAGGTTGACAGTTGTGCAAATAACAAAACATTTGTGCAAATCTCAAATAAAACATTCAAGTCAATTTGTCACAAAATAAGCTATATCAAAATCATAAAAAAAAAAAAAATTGAAATCGATATAAACGATATTGTCTCGTACCATATCGCGTTTGAAAATATATTGATATATATTAAAATCTCGATATATCGCCCAGCCCTAATTCACGTTAGTTTATTTGTGCAGCCCCAATTCACAAAAGTCTTGAGGAGTTCAGTGAAGTTCGGCTAAAGTCAGTTGCATACTATAAAATTATCTTCCAATTAAATCCAGATTGTTTTAACCCCTTTATGATCTTGTTTCACTCCAATTCAGTCACAATTTATAACTTTATTCATAAACTTCCAGCAAATGATTTCATCAAAATCTCACTTTGAATCAATCGCTGAATTAAACTGATGCCAACATCACAGTCTTCTCACGCAGACTGTGACGTCAGAAACATGTCATTGCTGCATGAGTCCAGCTGAAATTGTAAGTTTAAAATGCACATGATCACCTTAGTTTAAGGGGAATTGAAAAAGTGCAAACATCTCATGTCTTTGGACTAACTCAGTCAATCCTCGCACAGAAACATTAAACTAGACTGGAACTGGTGTACGCACTCTGCACGTGCTCCACGGCCCCCGCCTCAGGCTCCGACCTGGAAGTGCTGGGAGAAGCCAATACCGACTGATGCGTGCATGTGCTTGTATTTTGGCACAATCAAACAGAAAGACAATGTCATGTAATCAGCTGACTGACAATAGCTTTGTGGGTTGAGGTTGGTATCTTCCTTTCTACTCTTTGTCCCTACAACACATGCACCAACTGGCAGCTCATGAGTATTAACTCCTGCCTCCCATTCAGCTTCTGTACCTCCATCCATTTTCTAAGCTTCTATACCCTTAAGGCCCAGTCCCAATCCCCCCCTAGTCCTACTTTTCAGCCCTAAATTTTGCGCGTTCCCGTGAGATTAATGGTGTCCCAATTCCTCTTTGCATATAGGGCTAGTGGACATAACGAGGGCTAGTGTGTATGAATCTAACCCTTCACAGTGAGGGATTTCAGATACTGACTCACCGACCGAGGGCCTGAGAAAATTTCCCAGAATTCTTTACGTCATCATTTGCAGACTGAATTAAAAAAAAAAAACATGGTGGACATTTCAAATTTTTAGTGAATAAAATCAATATTTGGAGTTAGTTTCTGCATAAAAATGCGTTTTAATTACATTTCTAGCGAGAAATATATATTTTACTTTCATAATATTCACTCAGTGAATGTACATAATCACTCACTTTCCCGTTGTTGCGTTGTATCTTCAGATCTTGCCACAATAAAGGCTGATTTATGGTTCCGCGTTACACCAACGCAGAGCCTAGGGCGTAGGTAACGCGGCGACGCGCGCCATACGGCGTAGGCTCTGCGTCGATTTAACGCGGAACCATAAATCGCGAGCAAATTTCTTAACAGGCGTTATTTGGATAAACTGAGCCCAGGTTGGGGATCTTAACGGTTACTTTTACGCCTGAAAAAATATTAAAACTTAATAAAGTGGCATATTAACAGCGCTACAGCGGAAATTAAAACAGCTTTTAGCTCTGGGCTTCCTGATATGGTGTGACGTTTGTGCAAACGTAACTACGCAGTCGCTTACGTACCCGAACGTAAACCACGCAGTGACGTAGCAAGTGGTGTCCCAATCCCTAGGGAAGATTACAAAGCCCTACGACTTGTGGCTTAATTTTTAGGGCTAGTGGTAGAAAGTAGGGGGTGTATTGGGATTGGCCCTAAGACTCAATTCGCAGTGAAGGTGCATCAGTCCTGGCACGAACGAGTAGTTGAAAAAGAGCACGTTGCTCCAAACCTTCACCCCACTGGGCGCTTGTAATATCAGGAATTCTTTCTCTCTCTCTTACATGCACCAAAGAAGAGGTGAATTAAAGAGTGAGAGTTTTGTCATTGTTCTTTGGCATGAATGATCAAAATGATTTTTACAACACAATGCAAGCTAGGCTTCTACTGTGGTTGTTAAACTTTTATTTAAAAGTAAAACGAAGGGAAAGCGAGAAGAGGAATGAGTCTGGCTGCTTTTCTGCACCCTCTCGGCCTGTGCTGCCCTTGATTACGGAGTATGGTTTCTCTCAAGACAAACACTGCACTCTAAATGCAGCATGGCCAATTGGTCCAATCCTTAATTAAGGCAGAGGGAAAACGGAGAGAAACCAATTAGGAGACGGAAGCCACTAATTAAAAGCTGCATGCCCTACAGATTGCATCAATTTTATTTTCTTTAGCGATGGCCAGAGCCATAATTTGAGAGCTGGCTCGTATGCCAGTTCGCATTCCAGGACGGCTGCCTCCTGGGTTTGAAAAGCCCGTTGCACAGACGCAGCACTGTCCGTCCACCTCTCTCCCCTTGTTGATTGTTCAGGATGAAGAAAACAAAAACCCAAAATGAAAAAAGTTTGGAAAAATCCTGGAGACTATGCTCCATTCAGAGTAGATGAGAAAGCATGACATGCTTCCTGTATTAGGTTGCAGGGAATGCTGCCAATACATTTTGGTGTGTTGTGAATCGGAGATTGCATTATGCTCAAGTGGTTTGGGTGGTTAACCGATGAGCTTGCTTTGGAAGGCTTCGGGGAAATGTTGAGCACCTGAGGAAAGCCACAGGGCTGCTCCGAGCTGAACAAAGGGCTCGGCCTGCGTTGGGGAAACGCTGTTCACTTGGGGAAAGTCACCCAGAGCACTTGTCTTTGGGTGGTATTTTTATTTTTTATTTATAATAATAATGAATTCAACTTGTAATGCACTTTACATTCAATGAATCTCAAAGTGCTACACTTAGATCATTATTCATTCATACACATTCTCTCCGGTGGTGGTAAACTACATTTGTAGCCACAGCTGCCCTGCAGACATACGGAAGCGTGGCTGCCTTTCCGCGCCAAACGGCCCCTCCGACCATCACCAAACATTCATACACATTCAAACACATTCACACTAGGGGTGTGCAAACAAGGGTACCTCACGATTCGATTCGATTTCGATTATTGGATCTTCGATTCTTCGATTCTTCGATTATAACGATGTTCGATTCGATTATTGGTGCCACGATTCTTCGATTATTGGGATTTTTAATGCTTTTTTCCATACAAGATTGATTTTGTCTTCATCTGTGGCTACATTTGTAAATAAATAGCCAATCAATTAACTCAGTTCCTCTAACAACACTCATTAAGTAAATAACAAGGTTTATTTGAACATTTGACATGTATTTTTCAAAGACACAAAATCATTTATTTTATGACTATGTAAACATTTTCTCTTTAACTTACTTAACTTTGACCAGGGAAAGCTGCACTTGCATGAGAGCGCCCTCTATTGGCGGAAAACACTGAAAACGGTCAAGCCCTGGATTTAATGAGTTCATTAATTCAAGTAAACAAGATATGAACTTAGTGTAAACATATCTGCCATATTTCAAGTGAACAATAAGAAATGTGCATTCTTGAAAATGAAATGATTCAGCAGCTTATTCAGTCTGGAATCTGGATAGGATAACTAAAAAAAAAAAAAAAAAAAATTAATTAATCGATTCCAAATCGTCACGTGACGCATCGCGATGCATCGACACATCGATGAATGGCAACCACCTCTAATTCAAACACATTCACACGAGGCAAGGTGGGTAAGGTGTCTTGCCCAAGGACACTACGACAGCAAACTGGGACAGAGCGGGATTCGAACCGCCAACCTTGCCACCTGAGCTACTGCCGGATTCTCATTTAATTTAATTTCATTTATTCTTTATTTCATTCAAAAAAATAAAACAATTCAATACAAATACAAATGTTCTTAAATTGTGAATGAAAAGGGAGCAGAAAGAAGAAGAATCTTATCTGATCTGCCCCTTTTTCCAAGAAATAACTACACAAATAACATAAGTTAAAAAAAAAAAAAAAAAAAAAACAACAACTAAGTGAATAAAAAACTAAAGTAAAATAAAATTACCGCCGTCTATGGGTATGTCAATCAAACTTAACTAACATATTTCATTATATTTATTTATTTCCATTTATTTTCTTTATTCAGATTGTTCCATAAACTGATTCCTTTCACAGAAACACAACGTTCCATCAATTTAGTCCTGAATCTTGTTTTTTTTTTTTAAATCTCTGTTTCTTTTAAGTTATACTTTCTTTCTCTTTTTTCAAATCTTTTCTGAATGTTGATTGTTAAAGTTTTTTTTATGAGCTTTAAACATAATTTGCAGAATACTATAGTCTACTAATTCATGAAATTTCAACAATTTTAACTGAAGGAATAATGGATTTGTTGGATCTCTATATCGTTTTCTACTGATTATTCGTATGGCTCTTTTTTGCAGAATGAAAATTGATTGAATATAGGCCGGATTTTATGTATCCTTTATTTATCCAAGAAAGTCCCATTGAGATACAATATCTCTTCTGCCAGGGAGTCCTGGTCAAGATGGCAGCAGAAAAATACATTCAGTTTCATATAAAAGAAAATACATACAAGGACAAGTAACTTTACAAAAAAATAAAAACATATCAAAACAAGAAACAGACAAACATAAAACATACAAGGATCAGAAAGCTAAAAAGAATTCATGACAAATAATGGCACTTTATTAAAAACAATGACATTGTTCTGTGAAAACTGATTTTAACATATGTTTGAACATGTTAAGAGAGGGTAAATATTTCAAGTTGAGGCAGCATGATAGACTACATCCAGTTTTTTCAAAAGAAATGAAGATGCATACATGTAAATTACATCACCATAGTCTAATACTGACAAAAATGTACTTTGTACCAATCTTTTTCTAGCAGCAAAAGGAAAACTTTTTTTGCACGAAAATAAAAACCTAACTTGGTCGGGTGTTGTGAGCTGAAGATACCCACGCTGCATTTAGTTTT
This sequence comes from Cololabis saira, assembly GCF_033807715.1. NCBI lineage: Eukaryota > Metazoa > Chordata > Actinopteri > Beloniformes > Belonidae > Cololabis > Cololabis saira. The sequence goes on along the minus strand of NC_084593.1, from coordinate 8,333,190 downwards.
TTTGGGTTTTTTTTTGGTTCTTTTGTGGTCAGAGCGGACGAGCGGTCCTGTAACAGGTAACCAAGCAAGCCAAAGAATCAACAAGCTGTTCATGCAGCTCACAGGGAAGAGCTGCAGTGCAACGAGAGCTTCATGAACGCTGCTCTTCCCCATGAAAACATGGACTGCATTTACATTACATGCAGTCAATAACCCTTTTAAAACCCGAATATTAGCAATAACCCGGTTTTGCACAGCCATGTAAACACCAATAACCCCTTTGAATAACCTGAATTTGCTCATATTCTGGTTTTTAAAAACCCCAATATGACCCCTGGGTTACTCCTTTTAAAACCTGAATATTGGGTCATGTAAACACCAAACGGAATATTCCCATCAAACGGAACATGAATTAGTTTTCTGCGCATGTTCTGTTCACAAGGAATCCTGGTCTTTTGAGTCCAGGAAGTTCTTATAAACACAGAGAAACGCAAGACCAGGAGGAGACTAATCACTTCATAAATGTAATGAAGGATATGAACATTTTGGCATTTGTAGACGGTAGAAAGTACCGGGATAGCCAGATTTAAAGGAGCTTGAGGCAGGATTTATGAAAAAAATTCGTAAACGTTTTAAGTTTTCTAGTAATAATGTCAGATGAAGCGTTCCAAACCAAAAAGAATGTTTCCTCTAGTGTATCTCTCCGTTGCCTTGAACAGGCTGTGTGCTGCAAAATGTGCTGCAATTCTGGGCCCAAATTTCCTGCGCTGTCCTGCGGATGTGACGTCACATGACGCTGCATGTGCGTTCTCCCCGTTCTCCCGTGCCGGCTTCACTGTTGGCTGCAGTACCCCCAACGGCCGTCGTGGTGAAGGGTGGCGCTAGAGAGTCTCATTTCTTAAAAGGAGCCTCATGCTCCTAAAAGAAGGTGAGCAAAAAGTTGCGCGAAGCAGCATTTGTTTTGAATTTGGATACAGGAAGAAGAAACTGAAATTATGGGAATTGCGTCATGATGTTCTCCGCGCGTCGCTGGTTTGATCGAGATATCCTGAATGATTAATCACCATGTAAACGGAATATTCCGAATGTTTCAGTAACCGGAATATTAGCAATAACCCGAATTTTGACTGCATGTAAACGTAGTCATAGATACTCACAGTGGATCCAGTTGTTTTTTATTCTTATTTTATTATACAAAAATGTAGTCCAGCATTTGAAATGTGTATATATAGATATATTTTTTACATTTTTTTGCAGAACTGGAGACATAAAAGAGAGGAAACGCGCCATCAGGCAGATTCATGACAAACAGTTTTCCATGACTCGGTGTCCCTTGCGGCATTTGTCCCGCTCCGTCAAAATACACAACGGCGTCCCGACTCCTCTTGTTATTGCTTCCTCCTCAGGAGTTAGCACAAAGAAGAAAGATTAAGCACCCCGACGTCAAGGTTTCATTTCATCCTTTTTGTTAATTATGGAGAGAAGAGAAAAGGAAAAAAATAAGAGGAAGCAACTTAGACCTCGTCTCTTTCCTTTTATTCCACCTAATGGTTTTTCCAGACCTCAAATGCAGAATTGTGACCTTCCCTCTTTTTTCCTGTACCCTACACCTTGGATTTCAGGAAATGTACAAAACAGGATAGCACGGCACAAAGTATTTCTTGTGTCAGTTTTCCTTTTTCTTTTTTTTTTTTTCAGAGAGCCAGAAAACACTTGAGAGTCTAATGACATCAGCAGCCAAGGTTGCCGTGTTTTCCCTTGTTTGTTTTCGCCTGTAGTTTTGTCTGCGCCGTATTCAGACCTGAGTCTGATGTGATTGTTCAGCAATACCCGGACCTGGAACCGTATATCACGACCAAGGAGGCCGTAATAATAACAGCCCCTGACTGATATGCTGAGATAGCAGTTACCGCAAATAAAATGTGTTATAGTTACAATCACCCACAAGTCAAAATCATTGTAGTGTCACACTAAAAGCACATAAATCCTACCTGGTCATTTTGTAAATTGACCGTTGCGTGAGGCCGCAGTTCTTCCAATTCATGCCAGCTTGCAAGTATATATTTAATAACATTTCAGTTGTGGAATTAGAAGAAAAAAAAGTAGTTTTATGGCACCGTAAAACCCTCTCATACCTTCCTATAAATGTTTTAGAGCGTGCAATAACATCAGTTTTGGGAACTTTTAACGCAATGCAAAATGTTTAGACATGAAATGTAAATGTAGGCTTGTAGCAATTTTGAAGCCTAGAAAATCCTGAGTTTCTTGTGCTTTGGACCAGCATAGCTGCTATAAGCTGCTATACCAGCTCTTTAAGGAGCATTTCTGCATCCAGTAAACGTCTCTGCTCATCAGAATGAGTTAGAAGATCCAGCTCTTTGCAGGACTCAGCACTGAGGAAGCTGCATGCCAAGACAAGATGATCGCGTGATGGTGTCTTTTTAGACGTAGCTTTCTTGTATAAAGGGACTGTTGTGTTGGACGGAAGGGAACACAAATAAATTAAAGCTGCAAGCAGCGATGAACGGTCCCTTGCATGTGCAATTTTCACCAATTATGTTCAAGGAGTCAAAACTAAGTCCGATGAAACCACCCACGACTCTTTATGTCAAACCATTCAAAAGTTATGGCAGAAAGTAGGAACTATCAAATATGGACCAATCAGATGAAGGGGGGGTGCGCTTTTTTGCATCTATCGTCGCCACGGTAACGCTTTTGACTGAGAAAAGTAATGCGCATTGTTGCAGGTTGGAGATGCACATTTTGATGTATAACACACCTGGGTGCACATTACAGTTCGGGCGAAGAAGCGGCCGAAGAAATGGCATAAATTGTGCCAAAATTACACGATTAATTCAAAATGGCCGACTTCCTGTTTTGTTTCGGCCATGGCGCCAAGATACTTTTCTTTAAGTTGCGACATGATACAGGCGTGTGCCAATTTTCGTGCATGTACGTCAAACCGTATTGTGGGGCTTGAGGCACAAAGTTTTCTAGGGGGCGCTGTTGAGCCATTAGGCCACGCCCATTAATGCAAACCATTAAATATCACATTTATCACCAGGCCTGGCTTGCGTGTAAAATTTGGTGACTTTTGGGGCACGTTTAGGGGGGCAAAAAGGCCCTCCTTTCGTCAGAAGGATAAAGAATACATTCCTACAGATACAATAGGGCCTTTGCACTGTAAGTGCTCAGGCCCTAATAAATTAATAAATTCTAGCACTGGCATGGCAGCTGCTGTGTCCAACTTGACTCTCAGCAGTCTGACCAGCACAGATCCAGCTGGACCTCCTGTGTGATTTCTTGGTTGTGTTGTTCTCTCAGATGTAAGTTGCTTTGGATAAACGTGTCTGCTAAATGACAGTAGTAGTAGTAGTATAATTATGTAATCTATTCTGTTGTGAAACTGTTAACAGTTAATGCATGTCAACATCATGCACACTGTTTCTTGAAACAAACTAGCTTGGTTACGCATCCTAGTGCTTTTTTGATGCCGTACACAGAATTAGTCCGGTTCCTCTGGATTCAATTTTGACTTCCTGGGGCAGAACCAACGGACTCCGAAGAAACTGCCTCTGGACGCTATTGGATAGGCTTGCAACTAGTCAGAGGAATGAGGGACTAGACTAGGCTGAGTACCCCACGGGAATAAAAGACTCATCATTTCTGCAGCCGTCCTGGTTGTTTCAGCTGTAGCTTTTAGATGTGGCTGCATCCCCCAGTACAGAAAGATCAGCCCTGTCCTGCAGCCACCAGTCCAGTACACTTTAATATATATATATTAGGGCTGTCAAAGTTAACGCGTTAATAACGCAGACAATTTTTTTAACGCGCAGGATAAAAAAAAGCGCATTATATAAGTTCTGGCCATCGACGGCACCCATAGCCTGAGGAAAAGTATGGTGAACTGAAAGATGGAGAATGAAAAGGGACTTTTGAACGGCTAGTTCACTTTCAAAAAGATGCAGATGGTTCGCTGGACAAGACTAAAGTTATTTGCATGTTGATTTGAAATGAATTACCATCTAAGTACGTCGAGTCTCACTTGCATCCAAACACGACCGATGCAGAGAGCGCAGCCGCCCCCCACCCCGTCAAAAGCAGACAACGCTGGATAGATGTGAGGGAAGGAGGCTGGATCCTCACCTGAATACATGAGATGAGCAAAGAATCTAAAGTATTAGCTTATTATAGCCCAACTGCACTTTATAGGTTCAGTTACACTCGATGCTGTTACATGTGCACTTTATTTGTTTGTGATTTATTTTTTGTATCCCCCTGTTTTGATCCCACTTAGGAGAAGGGGATATTTTTATTTCCCTCCATATGAGGTTAGACATAGTTACATGGAAAATATAACTGACCAATGCACTTCTTGTACGATGTTTGTGATGCATATGGTTCATTGTTTTACATTGAGCTGCTTAAAAAAACAAGGCATAATTAAGTTAGTCTTTACGAGTGTAAAGTTGGGACTACATTGTGTTTGTATTTATGAAGGAATGTTAAATTCAGGTCAAAAGCTTTTTTTATGGAAAGTTGAATAAACATTGGCATAAAGCAGCATATTTGCCCTTTCTCATGTTGTTAACAATACAAAAAATAAATCACAAACAAATAAAGTGTACATGTAACTGCAGCGAGTGTAACTCAACCTAACTTTGACAGCCCTAATATATATATACTGTATATACAGAGCTGGGTAGAGTAGCCAAAAATTGTACTCAAGTAAAAGTACTGTTACTTCAGAATAATATGACTCAAGTAGAAGTAAAAACTAGTAATCCAAATATTTACTTGAGTAAAAGTAAAAAAGTACTTGGTGAAAAAACTACTCAAGTACTGAGTAACTGTTGAGTAACGTCTGATTTATTTTTTTAACACAACCATTCAAACAGACAAAAGTACAAAATAATCATCTTCAGGCAAATTAAATCAATAAAATAATACAATTAATTAAAATTAATAAAAAATAGCTTAAAATAAAATAATCTTAAAGTAAATTCAAGTACTTTAATAAATAATAAAATAATAACAATAAAAAAATAAATTAAGCACAAGTAGCACAAAATTTCAAGCCTTTGTACTTTTCTTTTTTAACCAGGCAGAACTAGAACAAACATGAACTCATAGAAACTCTGTGTGTGTTTGAGTCTGTGTAAATGTGACAAAACATGGAAAAACACACATTTTTCCCAAAGAATCACCCAGTGATGTCATGAGATTGACGCGTACGTGGATAAAAGGGATAAAAGAAAAGTAACAGCTCAACGTAGCCTAATGTAGCGGAGTAAGAGGAACAGTTTCTTCTTCACAAATCTACTCAAGTAAAAGTAAAAAGTATAGTGATTCAAAACTACTCCTAAAAGTACAACATTTCCCAAAACTTACTCAAGTAAATGTAACGGAGTAAATGTAACTCGTTACTACCCACCTCTGTATATATATATTTCTACGCATTTTATTCCCACTGCAAACTAAATGTATGCACCGAGCTTTCTCTCCCGTGTCCTGAGTGTATTTTTAGTGCAAACGTGTTTACTGCCAACAGCTGGCCACCACCAGCACGTGTCACTATTTTCAGTCTCACCAAGACTTTGCTGCGTCCGCGGTCCCGACCCCGCTCTCCACGTCCCTTACCATTCTGCGTTCTGCAAGTGTTTCTGGTTCTCCACAATCAAGGGGGTATTATCTATCTTCCGGGGAGAGAAGGGGGGAGAAAAAAAAAAGAAAAAAAAAGAAAAGCAACCCACTAATTTAAGATTGACTTGATTGAGCTTGGAGGCAGAAGGGATATAAACCCACATCCGCTGAAAACCAGGGATGCTAATTCTAACCATAACACAGCTAACATATGTTTTGCTCTCCCCAAGCGCTGATTTGAGACCTGCGCGAGGCCCGGGCTCCGATCCTGCTGCCTTTTCCACTGCAGCCGCTGCAAAGGACCATTCTTTCTTGTGGCATGTTCTGTGGGTATTGGCCCACCATGTGTATATTTATAGAGACTGGGTCATGACACATGTACATGGACGGCTTGTTCTTTCTTAAGTTATTTCTTAAGCCGGGTTTGCCAATGCCCTTAATGTTTTTCTAACTGTCAGCGTAGACGTTTTAATATAGCATAATTCATTTTCAGGATGTTAAACCTTAATTTAACAGAATTTGTCAGGAACCTTGTATAAACGTCTCGGTGAATTTGGAGTAAGAAGGAGGCTCTTTGTGGCACATTTGGCTGCACGCTTCCACGTGCAGGTCGAGAGCGACTTTTAGAAAAATCCAGTAGCTACAAACAATTTACACTAAATCCCATTATTCAGCTCTGCACTCAATCTTCACCTGCTCTGCAAAGTGGAATATTATTAAAAAACCAACTAGTTTCCAGCAGAAATATGCTCTGAAACCATTTTTGGTTGCTTTTTTTTGTGTTTTTTTTTTAGAAGATGTAAAATATAAGTTCCAGTGAGTTTACATGCCATATAGTCCTGCCCCGTTGAGCTGCTTCTTATGGGTTGTATGAGTTATATTTACCCAAGGTCGGTATATTATTAAAAGGATTGCTCCTTCAAGATTGAAGACGCAGACTGCACTTCAGCACAGAAACATGAACATGTACTAAAACCAAACTAAAACAAGTCCTACCATATAAAGAAGAGCTCAGTTTAAGTTTACACGGCAGGTTTGTTAGTCAATAGGTTGGTCTAAATCAGGGGTCAGCAACCCGCGACTCTAGAGCCGCATGCGGCTCTTTAGCGCCGCCCTAGAGCCTACTGGAGCTTTTTCAAAAATGTTTGACCTTTTTTTTTTTCCTTTTTTTCTTCTTTTTTTTCTCTTTTCCTTTTTTTCTCTTTTTCTTCTTTTTTTCTTTTCTTTTTTCTTCTTTTTTTCCTTTTTTTCTTTTTTTTCTTCCCTTTTCCTTTCCTTTTTAATCTTGACATTTCGACTTTTTTCTCGACATTTTTTTTTTCCTGAAATTTTGACTATTTCCTTGACATTTCGACTTTTTTCACAAAATTTCTACTATTTCCTCGACATTTTGACTTTTTTCTCGACATTTTGACTTTTTCCTCGAAATTGTACTTCAACATTAATCTCGACATTTCGACTTTTTTTCCTCGAAATTTCGGCTTTTTTCTCAAAGTGCATAATGAAAAAAAATAATCTTCCCCCAGTTCTAACTAATATAGATACATGCAGCATGTGTTGCCTTCATTCTAAGGCTTATACAAGACTTTTCATTTTTTGCGGCTCCAGACATATTTGTTTTTTGTTTTTTTTGGTCCAATATGACTCTTTCAACATTTTGGGTTGCCGATCCCTGATCTAAATGCAACAAAATAATACAGAATACTGTAATGAGACCAGTGTAACAGTTATAATATTGTAAATGAAGCCTTCAAATAATCCATAATTGAAGCACTTTCAGTATCTCAGATTCCTGGATCGGTTTCACTTTCAGTTTTATCATTTCCAGATTGTTGAATTAGCTTTTCACTAAGCTAACGTGAGTAATGCTGTTATTCGGTTTGATTATACGTCCACATGTGAGAACTACATCCTGACTGTAATAGTGAACGACAGCCAGAAGTGGTTTTAAGTTATAAGTTATAAGTTAAAAGACACTGACATTGGCTTGTGTCTGGTTCTCTATGAAGATTTCATGGTTCAGCTCATCAAACTCAGATGCCACTTTACATTTGTCTCATTCCTCCTCTTTGTGCTCCCTTATTATTGTGTTTTCATACAGAAAAAAACATCCCAGTAATGTAAGGACATGCATGCAACCTGGCTAGACATAAAAACCATTAATTTAAAAGCCATTTGTAAACTGTTTTCACCATCTTCATTGCTAATATTCAGATTTTTGTCATTTCGACTAGAAAAAACAGTTGCTTTTGGTCTGAAACCAGCAATTACTTAACTAGTGGACGAATCTATTATTATAAGACTAGCTTACTCACTCTAATGGTCAAGAAATGGCTCATTCTGGAGACATGTGACACTTTTATTAACGTGTGTGATACAGGACCTTGAATATCATTTTCATCTAATATACAGTGTTACTTTTTATCCTCCTGAGACCCTGGGTTCTCATATGAGGACATTACATTTCTGCTGTTCTGCGCCATGATACTTCATTTGTACGAACATTGACCCATTGTCCTCATCCGGGACCCCCGTCTGCACCACCTAGTGGTCTCATAATGAAATTACACTCATTTGGGAAAAAACTAAATGGCTGGGATCTCAATGAAAGTCTTCTATGGCAGCTCCCGACAGAAAGGTAAAAATCCTAACCTAATTTTATGATTGAAACTAGTATATTTATGCACAATAACGTCTGCAGCTTCACATGGCATGCTTTTTTGATATATTTGAGTAATATTAGCAAGCTACAACGTCTGTAAACATGAAGTACTCGTTTGAGGACATCAGGTCTATCTTCACTGCAAACACGTAAATTCTTTCCAAGAACATTTGTCTTTATTTCTTGCCCAAATGTCCAATTTCTAGTCAAAATAAGTCTCATTACACTTAAAATACTTGTTTTTAGATTTCCATTTGTTTAAAGCACATTTTCATTAGACATAAGTAGAATAATCTGCCAGTGGAGCAAGTTTTTATTTCCTTGTAATAGGAAAGAAAACAATTGAAAATGATATATAAATATAAATGATATAGAGATATAACCTAATACCCATGTTTTTACTCTGTAGCACTTTATTTCATTCAAAATGCTGAGTATATTGCAAATAAAATGTATCATATTTTTATTATTAGAACCTGACCAGGATGTGCAAGGATGCAGAACAGGACCAAGAAAGGGAAATAGAGAAAAATAAACCCATTGTCCTCATGTGAGACCATTGGATTTGACATAGTTCAACAGCACATAGAAAGCTTTAATTTCAACAAAAATTAGGTCCTACTGATCCCAAATAGTAAGGAGACATAAAAAATGCACATCAAACAAAAGCCTGGGTCTCAGGAGGATTAATTTTGACTATTTTTTTCTGGTATTTCATTAAGCTTCTGTAATTAATAGTTGTGAACTTTCCGGTTCCAGCTATCTAAGTGTTTTCTCCGTATTTCTCTCGTAAAATGTGCTTTCCTTTGAACCTGATCTCCTGTTTTACGGGCTGATTTGTTATTATTGAGTGTTCAGTAATTAAGATATCCAGTTAACTTTTCTCTCTTTGCTTCTTTTGTTTGTTTTTATGTGTATATTTCACGTACAAGACTTCTTGAAAGTGAAAAGCCTGTCAAAGTCCAACACCTCGGGCATTTATCAAGCACACAAGAGGGGTCATTATTGGAGCTTTGTCCCCCCGGCAGCAATACTAATATTCTCCAGAAAACTGCATTTAAACGCAACACGACGAGGGCTCGGGACAGCATCAAAGCGAGCCCAGTAATGATAACGTTGGTCGCGGTTTAGCCCTGGAGGCCTCGCTGGCGAGATGCTTAACTGTGGCCAAACTACCAGACCAATTACTTACAAAGACAACCTTTGGGAAGAGACAGTGGAGGCCGGTGCCACAGGGACAATCCCGCTCCCTCCCAGTCACCCTCCCGCTGGGTTTAATAGCTCCAACCTAAACCTTGATCCACAGCTGGCTGAAGTCCAGAGGCTCCAAATCTCTCTTTGTGTCGCCACTTTTCCTGTCAGAGCTCACGGCTGTCTGTAAAATGGGAAACTGACATTTTACTATGTGTTTATCGCTGGTGGTGGTGGGTGTGGGGGGGGTTTGGGGGCTTCATAAACATACTTTTCAGGGTCTTTTTTTTTGTTTTGTTTAGTTTGTCATGGGAAAAAAATGAGAGGAAATCATTGTATATATCCTGTAATGTTTGGAGCTCAAAGCTCAAAGGACGGCTGCAGTTTCTCAGATGAAAAACGGTTCCGTTAATGATACCAACACATCCTATTTATGTTTTCCTGTATGTATAGACGTATGGGAGGGATTTAACACAATCATAGTCAATAAGGGAAGGGAACTAGCTCGCAGACCAACGTACTATCCATCACTCCCTAAGTATGTTGCCAAATCAGCAGAGACTTTGCTTTGCACTTGTGTCTCAGAAAAAGTCCCACCGGCTCATTCCCCCCATCTGGCCAGTGGTTTCGTGTTAAAGCTGTGAGACGAGAAAAAAGTCGAAATATTGAGAAAAAAGTCAAAATGTCGAGAAAAAGGTAGAAATGACGAGAAAGAAGTCAATATTTCGTGAATAAAGTAAAAATGTTGAGAAAAAAGTCGAAAAGTTGAGTTTAAAGTACAATTTTGTGAATAAAGTTGAAATGCGGAGAAAAAAGGCGAAATTTCGACTTTTTTCTCAAAGTGCACAATAAAAAAAATCTTCCACTCTCAATTTACTTTCCTCTTGCATGGCCCTAATACTCTTCCGTACTCCTGCTTACTGTATTGATTTTTTTTTTTTTTTAAGATTGAGCTATGGCAGTGGTCCTCAACCTTTTTTCAGTGATGTACCCCCTGTGAAATATTTTTTCAGCCAAGTACCCCCTAACCAGCGCAAAGCACTTTTTGGTTGTAAAAAAAAGACCTAAAACAGAGCACTGTGCCATCAGTAACTGATTTATTAAACATATTGCTGCTATGCTTCAACCACGACTCCATCGTTGGTCCAAGTGATTGACAGGTGAAGCCAGGTGGCATTTGACAGGTTAGATGGAACCATCCTGGTGTGGGGGATAGTCTGCGGTTTTAGGATAATAAGTTGAATAGCCTACTCCTGAAGATAAAATTTGTTTTATGAATTTAGACTTATATTTTCCTCAATAGGGCTTGGTCGTCTTGACGTCATCACCTGGCGGAGCCGCCATATTGGAAGCTACCGTAGCTGCTCTTTGGACCACTGCGCACTGTACAGACGTGCTCCCTCTTCATTTTGTCTTAGCCTAACGGTACTTGTAATCGTTACTTCCCGTTATTCTGTAAATCATGGTAACCCGTTGCTGTGTTGTAGCTGCAGCAGCTCCACACATAACAGACGTGGGGAAAAGATTGTTAATGGTTTAACTTTTCACCGCTTTCCTGCTCGTAGGCAGAACCACGGAGGCCGAGTATCTGAGATAACAGAGTAAAAGAGTCGTCGGCTCGCTTGGATCGCGGCTGTGAGACGACCAAACATAACCTTCCACAGTAAACCACAAACAAACACTCACACAGTTTTATTCCCCACTTCGCCAGCTAAACGCAGTTGCTGGCCATCTTTCTGCGGTGCGATTAACCCCAATCTTCAGATAAAACTAGTTTGTTGAGGAAAAGATATTAACTCTTATTTGTAGCTGCAGAGGAAAAAAATAATCCAACGAGGAAAACAAAAATATTGCTCACGCCTCGGAGCCTCTTCTGCATAATATAGCGGTCAAAGAAAAGAAAAAAAGTAAGAGTAATACAAAACATGTACTGTATGTTGTACTATTATACTAATTTATTGAAACACATGGCGAGTCAAACATTAATCAAAGCAGCTGCCAAACACTCCTAAACAAGGTAGCCGGAGACGTGGGTTTTGCGGAACTGCGGCAGTAAATCCTTCTAAATAGTGGCGCTCCGACGAGCAGCTCCATTCTTTAGTAGGGATTTCATATGGATCCAAACCGTTGTTAATCATTATTTTCTCCAAATGCCGGTTCCTGGCTTCCTTGTTTAAGTTATCCCGGTAAATTCCAGTTCCTTTCCGGCATTTTAACATCTTTTTTTTTTTGTTCCGTCTGTTCACTTGGTGCTACCACACTGCTACTACACTGCTGTTTGTTTACACTCACGAGGCTGCCAACATGGCCGCCGCGTCCCAAAGTGCAACTTGGTGACCAAGCCCTATTATTTATGAAATATTTATTTTTAAAGGATTTTTGCATGGATGCTACTTTTTAAATATATGTATATTTTAAAATCTCACGTACCCCCTGTAGTGCCTTTACGTACCCCCAGGGGTACGCGTACCCCCATTTGAGAACCACTGAGCTATGGGATACTCATCTGGCATCCCTTAACTGGCCTGAGCACTTCTAAATGCTGTGGGGGCTCAACTTCTAACCCCAGGAAAACACATCCTATTTATGTTTTCCTGCAATGACAGGAGTTGGTAAACACCAGTGTTTACCTCCGAGCCTGTGTGTCGAGCACCGAGCTTTTTAAACTTGTCTATTTAGTGTCACCGAGACGGGAGACTTTTCAGGCACGCCTGATATTTATTGTTTGCAAGGCACCGTAAAACAATGGCTGTTTGTGGATCGGCAAAGGCAGGAAGTGTACAGTATCCTTTCTGGAAAATACACACAGCCCAGTCACTTCATTAGTCTTCCCCAGTGCAGGCGTTATGGGAGGGATTTAACACAATCCTAGTCAATAAGGGAAGTGAACTAGCTCGCAGACCAAACGTACTATCCATCACTCCCTAAGTATGTTGCCAAATCAGCAGAGACTTTGCTTTGCACTTGTGTCTCAGAAAAAGTCCCACCGGCTCATTCCCCCCATCTGGCCAGTGGTTTCGTGTTAAAGCTGTGAGACGAGTCGGGCCTAATTCCTGCACACCAAAGCATTACCGTCTGCCCAGGGCCCACAGAGACAAGATGGCCACCAGGTGTCTGGTCTTCAAAGTGTTGGCATCGTTAATCATGGCCCCACCATGTCTTGTCTCACATGTGTTTCAGATATCCCAGGCTTTTGCCCCACATACACATCTCTTAATCCTTATTTCACTGGCTCTCCCTCTTTGTGTGTCTTTATTTTGGGGCCAGTCTGTCACCCAGCTGCATTTCCTGCAGGGTTTATGTACAGTTTGGGCCCGATTGCAACCACATTGGCAAACAACATGCCATGTTAATGAAGTCACTGTTATCTAAATGGTAGGTGGAGGCCGGAGGACGCTGCTAAATCCCCCAGTAAACTGCTGTTTCACTCTAATGTGGCCAGTAGGAATGGGCGATATTTTACCGTTCACGATAAACCGTCAAAAACATTCCTCACGATAAGAATTTGTTCATCTCGCGGTAAAAAGGATGGTTCTGCGTTAAATCGGCGCGGAAGGAAGGAAGGAAGGAAGGAAGGAAGGAAGGAAGGAAGGAAGGAAGGAAGGAAGGAAGGAAGGAAGGAAGGAAGGAAGGAAGGAAGGAAGGAAGGAAGGAAGGAAGGAAGGAAGGAAGGAAGGAAGGAAGGAAGGAAGGAAGGAAGGAAGGAAGGAAGGAAGGAAGGAAGGAGAGAGCAGGAGGAAAGAAGGAAGGAAGGAAGGAAGGAAGGAAGGAAGGAAGGAAGGAAGGAGAGAGCAGGAGGAAAGAAGGAAGGGAAGGAAGGGAAGGAAGGAAGGAAGGAAGGAAGGAAGGAAGGAAGGAAGGAAGGAAGGAAGGAAGGAAGGAAGGAAGGAAGGGAAAAAAGAAGGAAGGAAGGGAGGGAAAAAAGAAGGAAGGAAGGGAGAAAAGAGGGAGGGAGGGAGGGAGGGAGGGAGGAAGGAAGGAAGGAAGGAAGGAAGGAAGGAAGGAAGGAAGGAAGGAAGGAAGGAAGGAAGGAAGGAAGGAAGGAAGGAAGGAAGGAAGGAAGGAAGGAAGGAAGGAAGGAAGGAAGGAAGGAAGGAAGGAAGGAAGGAAGGAAGGGATAAAACAAGGAAAGGAGGAAGGAAGGGAGAAAGGAAGGAAGGAAGGGAGGAAGGGATAAATTCCCGTTGATGATGTTTTTGTGTAACAAACATGGTGGATCTGAGACTGAGATAGATTTATAGTTTAAAAGATGGAGTTGAATTGGTATTTTTTTTATCATCATTTTTATCATTATCGGGATAAATGCCAGAAATTATCGTGATATATTTTTCAGTCCATACCGCCCGTCCCTAGCGGCCACGTTCATACTTGATTCTTTTCTTCACATGGAAAATCACCCTCCATCTATTTCTTCCTGGTAATTTCAGCACACCTTACATACCTCAGTATCTTCATACTGCAACTCCGAGGCCTTTAATAGCTGCAGAAAGTACTCGTATAACGTTTTTTATGTAGGAACAGGAGAGGGATATTTACGACTTTGCAAACCCATGCCAAACATTTTCATTTTACGAGCCAGAAATATCACAATGCGCAAGTTAGATTTTAATAAACAGGAAGTTGTGAACACATGGTAAGGCTGTAAAACGATGTGCTCAGATTATCTTTTGTGACCTAGAACACTTTATGATTCAGATAAATGATAATCACCGGCGCGTTTGTCCTGGCAGAGCTGTATCTGTCCTTCTCAGTCATAAACGACACGCACATCCTCTTATGTCAGGTTTATGGCCCTTAGTAGTTCATGTCAAGGTTGGATCTGCATTTCTTTTTTCTTTTTTTTTTTTTTCCCTGCTATTTCGGAGTCTAATTTGCCACATTCGCTGCCAAGGCCTAGTTTCATTTACAGTGTTGAGGGTGCACTCTTGATGCCCTCACTGACGCAAACTGAGCAAAAAAAAAAGCTCTTTCCTTTGGAAAAGCACCAGGGGGACTATTTCTGTAGTTTTAAATTGTTAAAGAGGGGATTGGGCCAGAAAGAGAGAAGGGGGGGTTGGTTTTTTTTTCAGTTGTGAGCTGCAGACTGTTTCACGTGCCAGATCTGTAATGCGTTCCTCCGAGCTGGGAGCTGGCTGAACTCTGGGCCATGGCGCTCCGGGAGAGGAAGTCCCAAGCCTGGGGAGTTTCAGACATCCTGTTTTGGAGTGCCATTGGCCGGTATCAGCGCTGCTGCACGCCACCTGCGGACTGCTGCAGCACATCTGCCAAAAGGCCCGGGAGAGCAGCCAAACGTCACACACCTCCTGCGGTCGGGCTCATAATGGCTGCCTTTTTTGTGTCACCAGTTACCTCCCACTCGGTTTTTCACATTTTCACATCAAAATATGTGAATTTTATTGAAAAGCGGGGGGGGGGAAAAGTCAAATTCCTATTTAAAACCACTACTTTAGTTTCTGTGACCCTTGTTTTTCCCCGTCTGCTGTTGGATATCTCCTGGAAATTCAATGTGCCAAGTAGGGCTGGGGATCGATTCAAATGTCAAGAATCGATTCCGATTCTTAAGATTCAGAATTGATTATCAAGATTTGATTCGATCCAATTCGATCCGATATTGATTTGGGTTACTGTTAATAAAACTGTTTTTTGAGCTGTTGCATGAATTATATGACTGTAGTTCTGCAAAATCTTACTACTAGTATTATATTGAGATTAAACGGCAAGTATTGCAGCTAATGATGCTGTAAGGACCAATCAGCTCCCAGAATGCTGATAGAACTGCTTTCAGAAACATCATGTGGGTCAGAATTACCAAACAGATCCAGGGAGGAAACAGAGACGGAGGAAATCAGTTTTATTTTTTCCCCATTTATGAAAATTTGGTTTTTAACATTTATGCAAATGTAACCCCAAGACAGTATATAAAGCAAAGAAATATATTGAAAAGCGGGGGGAAAAAAAAGGCAAATTCCTATTTAAAACCACTACTTTCGTTTCTGTGACCCTTGTTTTTCCCGTCGGCTGTTGGATATCTCCTGAAAATTCAGTGTGCAAAGTAGGGCTGGGGATCGATTCAAATATCAAGAATCGGTTCGATTCCGATTCTTAAGATTCAGAATCGATTATCAAGATTTGATTCAATCCAATTCGATCCGATATTGATTTGGGTTACTGTTAATAAAACTGTTTTTTCAGCTGTTGCAAGAATTATATGACTGTAGTTATGCAACATATTAATACTAGTATTATATTGAGATTAAACAGCAAGTATTGCAGCTAATGATGCTGTAAGGACCAATCAGCTCCCAGAATGCTGATAGAACTGCTTTCAGAAACATCATGTGGGCCAGAATTACCAAACAGATCCAGGGAGGAAACAGAGACGGATGAAATCGGTTTTATTTTTTCCCACATTCCGTTTTTATTTGTTCCATTTTCGGTCTATTTTGGTTTTTAATTTTTGAGAATTTGTTTTTTAGCATTTTTTGCAAATGTAACCCCAAGACAGTATATAAAGTAATGAAATATAGACAATTTATGCAATTATAACCTAACACTTTAATGTTTTCATACCTTTTAAACATATTTAAAGGCAAAAACATGGCACCAGTTATTCTCGTGTCCAACAAAATATTCCTTTTTTGGCATAAACAAAAAAGTACCAAAAGTTGTAATGTAATGATGAATTTATTTATTTTTTATTTTTTTTAAATCGATCTTTAGACATATGAATCGATTTTTAGGAATTTTAGGATTTTTAGGATTTAAAATCGGAGAATCGATGTTTTCAACACAGGCCTAGTGCCAAGAAACTTTCCAATTCAAGTCAGGTTTACTGATTATCTCCGCTGGTTGCTTCATGTTTTCACGTCTTTATTTATTTATATATATATATATATATATATATATATATATATATATATATATATATATATATATATATATATATATATATATATATATATATATATGCGCTCATTCCTCTTGGATTATTATATCTTGGGTAATCTCTGATGATTGCGTAAGAAAGTATGCAACATTTGTCAGCATTATTCAGCGTGTCGTCAGCGACCTCCAAGGATGTTACGGCATGTTTGCTCTGGGACCAGCTCCCTGTTGTCACTCCCCAGGAACTGATAGGTTAGGAAGTGTGGTGGTGCCAGAGCTCTTGATTGTTGCTATTTAAGTCATCAGGAAAAGGTTTATGTCTGTTCCAACCCCCCCCCCCCCCACCTTCCTTGATTGGCCTGGTTTGTTTATTCAGTCTTTCTCACCAGTCCAGATGCATTTCTGTCCAAATGGCAAGTAAGCAACTTTTGTTCTTTACTGTCAGCTTTTTTTCTTCCTTTTCTTGCCTCTTAAAGATTATTAATCTTTTTTTTTAAACCATGGACAGTTGATGTGATATTTCTTACATGGTTTCACTGTAGTTTGCTCAGTTAAACGGTGGCTTCACTGACTTAAAGTTGAATAATCTTCCTTCTTTTTTTCTTTTTTTATTGTATTTTATATTTTCGATCACAACAAGAGTATACTGTACATACATAGAACACAAAACCCCCACATCTCAACTTCGAATGAAAAGTTAAGTCAGTCAAAGTCCATATTTCATTGTGCTATAACCGTGCCAAATATTTTTACCAAAAATTCTACTCATTGCACTAATTGAAAATACCAGAGAGTACTAACATATCAATGACTCTGAACTAATAATTAAATAGTTAAGTAGTCTTCCTACCATACTTCATGATGAAGGGGACTTATAAAAAAAAAAAGTAGGAAACACTTCATGTCATTATTTTCCTATCCTAAATTGGGGCTGTGCCTTTTTTTTTTTTTAACATCGAATCGCAGTATCTGTTTCTTACGGAAGAGTATTAGGGCCATGCAGGAGAAAAAATATTTTGAGAGGGGAAGATTTTTTTTTATTGTGCACTTCGAGAAAAACGTTGAAATGTCGAGAAAAAAGTCGAAATGTTGAGAATAATGTTGAAATGCAATTTCAAGAATAAAGTCAAAATTTTTGTGAATAAAGTCGAAATTTCGTCTTTTTTTCTCAACATTTCAACTTTATTCACGAAATTGTATTTCAACATTAATCTCGGCATTTCGACTTTTTTCTCGACATTTCAACTTTATTCACAAAACTTTGACTTTTTCCTCAACATTTCAACTTTTTTCTCGAAATTTTGACTTTTTTTCTCAACATTTTGACTTTTTTCTCGAAATTGTACTTCAAGATTAACCTCGACATTACAACATTTCAACTTTATTCACGAAATTGTACTTCAACATTAATCTCCACATTTCGACTTTTTTCTCGGCATTTCGCCTTTTTTCTTGACATTTCGACTTTTTTCTCGACATTTTGACTTTTTTCTCAACTTTTCAACTTTATTCACAAAATTTTGACTTTTTTTCTCAACATTTTGACTTTTTTCTCGAAATTGTACTTCAAGATTAACCTCGACATTTCAACTTTTTTCTCGGCATTTCGACTTTTTCCTCAACATTTCAACTTTTTTTCTCGACATTTCGACTTTTTTTAATGAAAAAAAAAAATCTTTGTCCTCTAAAATATTATTTTTATTTTTCTCCTGCCTGGCCCTAATACTCTTCCGTAGTTTCTCTATATCTTTGTCCTGTTTTTTTTTTTTTCTGGTACTCTGGTACTCTCCTGCTTACTGTATTGAATGTTTTTTTTTTTTTTTTTAAAGATTGAGCTATGGGATACTCATCTGGCATCCCTTAACTGGCCTGAGCACTTCTAAATGCTGTGGGGGCTCAACTTCTAACCCCAGGAAAACACCAATAGACCCAGTAGGCCAACTTCAAAGGGCTGGAACATCAAACAAAACCAAGAGCATAGATGGTCAGCCAGGATACAATGGAAAAAAAAAAAAAAAAAAAAGCACCAACCCTGTCAGTTCAATGACTTATCTCCATTTTCTTCCCATTAACGGCGGTGTTCTGTCGAGGGACCGCGAGGGTGGCAGTCAAAGTTTGAAGGCTTGCGTGCATTACGGTTTACTAGCGAGCGTCTCTGACACATGTCGCCAACTCTATTAGCTGTTGATCTGTTGTGCCAGGAAGTGCTTTCGCAGAACATTAAAAGTTATGTCATGTTGCAGAGGCTTGGCCTCCACCCCCTCGTAGAAAAAAAAAAAAGTATAAAGGAAAAACATCTGTATCTGTGTTTTATTATCTATCTTTTGCCCCCATATATCTTCATCCACCCCTCCCCTTTCCCATCACTACCCCCCTCTAACCCTGACGCTAGCTTGTCTGAGTGGCCTTTTGCCATGCATTCCTCCCTTCTCTGTTTGGCCTCTGTCTCAGGAAGTGGCCCAATTAGTGGATAAACACCATGGAGGAGATGAGGAGGCGGGGGTTGGGGTTGGGGGGTTTCAGGGGGTTGCAGGGGTGGTGGTGCTGGTGATGTCAGTGGATAGGGGCACCAATTAGGTCTCTATGGGCTCTGGGGCCGGGCCCTGCAACTGCACAGCAGCTTCCGCCCCCTGCATCTGTGCCAGCGTCCTGCAGGGAGTCCGGCCGGGAGGAAAGTTCCCAGGCGTGGGACGCAGGCGGGATTACCAATAGAGAAATGAGTTATTGAAATTTCCACAGATGACCAAGCTGTGAAAGTGACCAAGTGTTGTTTTTAACTCTTACATACTCTAAAACGAGAAACCTTACGGTGGTCTCCAGGATGATGAGCGGCGGCAGCTGCAAATGCGTGTCCTCCTTTGCATCTTTGCGTTGTTTCAACACCTGAATCATGCAGACCAGCAAACACACAGTGTTGGGTGTAACGCGTTACAAAGTACAAAGTAACGCGTTACTGTAACGAGATTACATTCGCCAGTAACGCAGTAATGTAACGCGTTACAGTTGTAATTTGGGTAATCCCGTTATAGTTACTCTAAGACAAAAAAAAATACGTTACTTCAGTTACTTTAAGCTTTTCAGCTACATGTAGGACGGGAGAACAAAAAGAAAATCAAACTTGCCTTTCATGCGTCTTCACCGGTTAATATAATACATCCACGCTCTTTACGCGTTGCGCAACACTTGTCTGACTTAAGGCTGATTTATGGTTCTGCGTTAAATCAACGCAGAGCCTACGGCGTAGGGTACGCGCCGATGCACACCGTACGGTGCGCGTCGCCGCATTTATTTTCTGTTATGCAATTTACAAAAAAAAAAAAAAAAAAAATGTCATAAATTCTGGATTCATTACAAATCAACTGAAATATTGCAAGCCTTTTATTATTTTAATATCGCTGATTATGGCTTACATTTTAAGATTAAGATTCCCAGAATATTCTAATTTTTTGAGATAGGATATTTGAGTTTTCTTAAGCTGTAAGCCATGATCAGGAATATTAAAATAATAAAAGGCTTGCAATATTTAAGTTGATTTGTAATGAATCCAGAATGTATGACATTTTTGTTTTTCTAATTGCATTACAGAAAATCACAATATTCAAATTTTCTGAGACAGTCCTGTATATGTTGTTCATTGGCAATCGAGTTATGGTGCAGCTCAGGTGATATTGCGGAGTAATCCAAAAGTAATGTAACTAGTAATGTAACTAGTTACTTTCAGCAACCAGTAACTAAGTAGTTTAAGGGATTACTTTTTAAAAAGTAACTAGTAATATGTAATGGATTACTTTTTTTGAGTAACTACCCCAACACTGCACATACAACAGCTAATTGTTTCTACTTCATTTCTGATGTTTCTTTGAAAAGCTTAGAAATAAAAGACATTTCTCAGGTTTACGATGGATTTCTTTAGGTACCAAATGGTTAAAGATGACTCAGAATTAGTGATGCACATAGACATTCTCAGACATATAATGGTCAATGACCCCATCTCAGCGGAAATAAAGTATATGATCAGATAATATAGAAGATAAAGAAATGGGGCAGCCATAAGAGGTGAGCGCAGTGAGTTTTGGGTCAGTCTAGATCAGGGGTCTGCAACCCAAAATGTTGAAAGAGCCGTATTGGACCAAAAACACAAAAAACAAATATGTCTGGAGCCGCAAAACATGGAAAGTCTTGTATAAGCCTTAGACCCCGTCCACACGTAGCCGGATATCTGCGGATATCTGCTAAACCGGATATATTTTCCTACGTTTGGACCTGTCATCCACACGAAAACGCAAATAAACGAAGCTTTAAAAAAACTCCGGGCAAAGTGAAGATTTTTGAAAACTCCGTTTATGTAGATGCGTGTAGACGGAGACAACCGGGGTTTTGCGTTTTCGAACGTCACATTATGCGCCAAAACAACAACAAATCTGCTCTGACGTGCGACCTTTGTTTATTACAGAACTACAGATGAACCAGCATCTGTTCTCCAAGCTATTAAATAAATGGTCTCTGGTCTTGACCACCGCTTGCTGCGTTACACCGACACAGAGCCTACAACCGTAGTGTACGCGGCGACGCACACCCTACGGTGCCCGCGGAGCCGCGGAGCCGCGGAGGTGCAGCTTCCACGGGAGCCGCAGATGATCTACAGGTTAGAATGCTTATGAATGTGGTTGAAAACGCAGATCTTCGGCAAATTTTTTTATAAACGGAGGGGGGAAATATTCGTTTTTAAAAATACGCGGCTACGTGTGGACGGGGTCTTAGAATGAAGGCAAATGGCGAAAGGTGAAATGTTGAAAAAAAAGTTGAAATGTTGAGAAAAAAGTCGAAATGTCAAGAAAAAAGTCAAAATTTCTAGAAAAAAGTCGAAATGTTGAGAAGAAAGTTGAAATGTCGAGGAAATAGTCAAAATTTTATGAAAAAAGTCGAAATGTCGAGAAAAAAGTCAAAATGTCGAGATTAATGTTGAAGTACAATCTCGAGAAAAAAGTCGAAATGTCGAGAAAAAAGTCGAAATGTCGAGATTAAAAAGGAAAGGAAAAAGGAAGAAAAAAAAAGGAAAAAAAGAAGAAAAAGGAGAAAAAAAGGAAAAAAAGGGGAAAAAAAGCCAAACATTTTTGAAAAAGCTCCAGGAGCCACCAGGGCGGCGCTAAAGAGCTGCATGCGGCTCTAGAGCCGCGGGTTTCCGACCCCTGGTCTAGAAGCATTTTTCTTTCACTCTCAAAGCTTCTGGAAGGAAGCCTGACCAGATGCCCAAACCACCTCCATTGGCTGTTTCCAGTGCAAATTAGCTCCTTAACTCCTTACCCTATCCCTAAAGGTGAGCGCCTTCAAAGGATTTGGTTCAACTCTCTCTTCACCTCTTCATCATATCACACCGCCTCAATCAATCTCATTCCCAGTTCTGCCCTAGTTCGTAAGCAAGAATAAAAAAACTCCTCTCGAGGTAGCAGCAGGAAATTGACCCTGTTTCCATTTTTTCCCCTCCCAAATGTTAAGGTTTTAATAACATTAATGACTTACTCTGCAAACGTTGTTGTGGAATAGTCCCTGGAAGGGTACTCTTACTGGTGTCGGTCGTTTAAAGTCTGTACAGCTCCTCTGGGAAATGTGGTCAACTCCACTTCGCCTGTCTGCTTTCTCTCTCAGACTAAAATCAGTAATTTGATTGACTGAGCTCCCCCCGTTTCCATATTACAGTTATTTCAGCTGGCAAATATGCACCCTGCATTCCTGCGCCATCATTGGCAGCGCATGCGTTTCCATTTCCCTGAAATGGTCACTTAACCAACGGTGCAATTATCGTCCCTATATGCCCAACACAGCTGGAACCATGGCCAGATAAACAAATGTTATTTGAGAGCTACAAATTATAATTGTGCGCTCAGAGATGCAGGGGCCACTCGCAGTTTTTAAAGGGAAATGTTTACGAG
This sequence comes from Cololabis saira, assembly GCF_033807715.1. Classification (NCBI taxonomy): domain Eukaryota; kingdom Metazoa; phylum Chordata; class Actinopteri; order Beloniformes; family Belonidae; genus Cololabis; species Cololabis saira. The sequence continues at coordinate 8,310,900 of NC_084593.1, read as the reverse complement.
GCTGTATTTCAAGAAGGTTTTTAATAATGACACGTGCATCTTCGCCAATGTGTCATGAAATATTTGGATTCCTACGGAGATAGTGAACATGACGGCCCATTGGGATGTGTGTTTTCGGGTTTTTTTCTTCTTGCTCTTTGGTTGGAGACTTAACTCTGCAGTAGGGATGGGCGGTATGGACTAAAAAATGTATCACGATAATTTCTGGCATTTATCCCGATAACGATAAAAATGACGATAAAAAAAATACCAATTCAACTCCACCTTTGTAAATATAAATCTATCACCACATTCAGTCTTTGGAGCCAAATCACTGCTCTAAAAGAATACTAAATGCTACTAAACTACACCAATTAAATTGAATTAATAAAAACCAATTAAATGAGTTATACCTGTACTGCAAAACTGGAATGACTCAAGCTCCTCGCTCTCAGATCTTCTTCTTTCTTTCTTTCTTTCTTTCTTTCTTTCTTTCTTTCTTTCTTTCTTTCTTTCTTTCTTTCTTTCTTTCTTTCTTTCTTTCTTTCTTTCTTTCTTTCTTTCTTTCTTTCTTTCTTTCTTTCTTTCTTTCTGGCTCATTTCTTTCGTTCTTTCTTTCTTTTTGGCTCATTTCTTTCTTTTTTTCTTTCTGGCTCATTTCTTTCTTTCTTTCTTTCTTTCTGGCTCATTTCTTTCTTTCTTTCTTTCTTTCTTGCTCATTTCTTTCTTTCTTTCTTTCTTTCTTTCTTGCTCATTTCTTTCTTTCTTTCTTTCTTTCTTTCTTTCTTTTTTTCTTTCTGGCTCATTTCTTTCTTTCTTTCCTTCCTTCCTTCCTTCCTTCCTTCCTTCCTTCCTTCCTTCCTTCCTTCCTTCCTTCCTTCCTTCCTTCCTTCACGTACGTTGTGTGTGGATTTAACACAGAACCATAAATCAGCTTTTACACAAAAACATCATCAACTGGAATTTATCGTTTTTACCGTGAGATACAAATTCTTATCGTGAGGAATTTTTTTGACGGTTTATCGTGGACGGTAAAATATCACACATTCCTACTCTGAAGATGGCTGGAAAAGCAGCTTAAATCTTCTTTTTTTATGCAATGACCACCTTTGACTCAGGCCCTTGGTACCAAAAATGCAATAATTGATTTTGCTCTGAGACCCGTGTTTGGATATCTCCTTGAAAAATGTCTTGCACAGCACATAGTAGTCGATTTAGTTCAATTAGAGGAAAATAAAAACAACGTCTTGCTTAAGATACTTCCCTGAAAGGTCGAATGGAGCAGAAAGCAGATGCCGACACTGCAGAGCAGAAAGGAACACGGTTCATTTGCTGGCGATACCAGACGCACTTGTGGCTTCCATGGAAAGAAGAAGGAAAGGTTAAAAACGACAAATTACGTGTTTGGGGATGTCACTGAAACCAAACAACCCACAGGATACAAGACAATAAGTATTATATTATCTAAATTGCTTCAACGCGAGGCTCGAAACAAGATCTCCTAAATTACACATCACAGTGTTTGGAACATAAATAGTTGTTTCCGCACAGAAACCAAAAAAGAGAAAAACATGCCTCCCACTGAAACTGGAATTCCTTACTGCGAAAGAAAGTAGAGCTATTTATGGTATGCACCACTTTCCATCCCTGAAATATCCGCTCCCCTTTTTCTTCTCTTCCCTTCTTTCCTTGACAGACAGTAAAAGTAAAAGCCACCTCCAGTCGGACCGTGAGCCAGGATTAAGTTTGACAGGCAAATGGCCACTCTTGAGACTGGGACGGCTCATCTGTTGTCATAGCAGGAGTTGTAGCCTCGTGCACACATGCATGTACTGTATATGGCAGATTTCTCTCCCTGAGAGATTTACAGAGCCCGACGTGCCGGGGAGTTACAGCGCAGCCGGGGCCCGCTGTGGTGAGGGCGTCGTGCAGAAAGAGCCAGGCCGGGCCCTGGTTTAGGGGCTCGAAAAAGGTTGGAGGTTATAAATACTGGACATTGCAGTAAAGCTGTCACAGTCTTCCTGGAGCAAACATGTACTCACACAGAGCACCCTCAAGCCACTGGAATCGTGGCAATTCTTAGCATTTATACGTATGTGTGCACGTTTGGAGGTGGAGTTTGAAGCTGCTGTTAATGCTTCTTTATGTTCTTTACATTAGAAATGATTGGCAAGAGGATTCTCCCGATGTGTGCAGTTCAAAGCAGAGGAATGTCATTGTTGATTTGCAGAGGTGTCAAAAGTATTTACATGCATTACTCAGGTAGAAGTATAGATACTAGAGTTTAAAAATACTCCTGTAGAAGTTGAAGTATCAACTCAAGTTTTTTACTCAAGTAAAAGTATAAAAGTACTGGTTTCAAAACTACTTAAAGTATAAAAGTAAAAGTAATGTAAGGGGGAAAAAAGCCATTAAGGACAAAAGCCATTGAAAATGAATGCATCTTAGTATAATGCAAATATATTAAAGAAGCATATATGTGTACTATTGAGCATTAACATGTGTTTCAGAGAGCAGGAGATATGATGACTAGTTGCCTATAAGTATTGTAATGGTGCAAAAAGTCAAACTTCAGAGGCATGTTATCATTTATCCTAACCTTTATTGGAATGTACATCCAAGTTTAGTTGCAGGAATCTGAGGGAACGGATGTAAGAACAAAACTGGACAAGAACATCTGAAACAACCACAACCAAATTCACTCTATCCGGATGGAGCAATTTAACTGGATAGTTTTTTTTTTAAAGGCCGAAATGAAATAGAGTAACAAGGCTGTTTTTAAAATGTAAGGAGTAAAAAGTACAGATAATTGCGTGAAAATGTAAGGAGTAAAAGTAAAAAGTCGTCTGAAAAATAATTACTCCAGTGAAGTATAGATAACCAAAATTTCTACTTAAGTAAGGTAACAAAGTATTTGTACTTCGTTACTTGACACCTCTGTTGATTTGTGAGAAGCTTCTGAGGTTCCCAAAGAATAAATGTATACATTTAGTCAGCATTAGTATACTTGCTTTTGATCAGTATTTCATAAAAATGGTGGACTTTTTGAATGCAAATGTCTGCAGCATTCACTGCGTTGAACTGTTGAACTTGCATTGATTTTTCCTCCAGGCCGTACAACATTAGAAAATGACCAAATTAATTAATGTCTGAATGTGGAAATTAGTCTTCCAGAGCATTCCCAACCTCTTTTCACACTTGTGTGAACAGACGTTACAGGTTATTGACGTAAACATCGTCATCATATTCTAAACTTCGATGTAGCATCTTCACCATATAACACTCCTTTTGTGAGAAAGATGGTTTGTGAGTTGATCAGTTTGAATTGCTTAGAGTGAAAGTACAGAATTATAGTATGAAAGAGCCACATACCAACATGGCTACTTCCTTGAACTCTTACGGTGCAAAACCAAGGCAGTCAAGAGATATATATATTATATATAATCTGCCCGGTAAATCTTGTGTGTATCCCAGTGATTCCTTCCGATGTGTTATTTCCAAAACGTCTCCCGTGGAAGACACTCGAAACCAAGTCAGCTGGCTTGTGATGCAGAAGAACAGCAACTTTACATCTACTGCGTTTACATGCATCAATAACCCTTTTAAAACCTGAATATTAGCAATAACCCGGTTTTGCACAGCCATGTAAACACCAATAACCCAAATTTGCTCATATTCCGTTTTTTTTCCCCATCAAAGGAACATTCATTTGTTTTCTGCACATGCTCTGTTCACAAGGAATCCTGGTCTTTTGAGTCCAGGAAGTTCTTATAAACACGGAGAAACCAAGACCAGGAGGAGACTAATCACTTCATAAATGTAATGAAGGATATGAACATTTCTGCATTTGTAGACGGTAGAAAGTACCGGGATAGAAGATTTACAAGAAGGTGAGCGAAAAGTTGCGCGAAGCAGCATTTGTTTTGAATTTGGATACAGGAAGAGGAAGCGGAAATGATGGGAATTGCGCCATCACGTTCTCCGTGCGTCGCTGGTTTGATCCAGATATCCCAAATGATTAATTACCATGTAAACGGAATATTAGCAATAACCTGAATTTTGACTGCATGTAAACGTAGTCATTGGCCACCTGCTGGATGACAGCCCTTCATCTTATCCCTGAGGCTCAGTCCAGCCACCAATCAAAGAACTTGTATTTGAGTTGGGTCGTACCTGCAGCTCATGGCAGTCAGCCTCCAGTTTGAAAGTTGAAGGTTATGGTTATGCTTACCGTGGGGAATTTCTTTGACGGTATATCGTGAACGGTAAAATATCGGCCATTCCTACGAGGTACCATGTCCTGCATCGCTTGTTTCTAATATCTACACACAAAATAGACGCATCTTTGACAAAAAATATTCAACCCAATAAAATAAAAATGGGCTCCGTAGAAGTTAAAATAATGTAGTAGCTTTCTCTTTCCATGTTGTGCCAGATTCAACAAATAAGGATGGTTAGAAGAAATGTTTTTTTTATATTTGAGTAGGTGTTGGTGGTACTGTACGTCTCCAACTGTCCTCAATGTGGACACTTTGTGAAATGATGACGCCACCATGGAAAAGAAAAAAGACATGGACATAAATATTCTCAACAAAATAGTGTCAAAATGTAGTTTGTTCAGTTTTATTTTAGCATAAGGGAGCTCTCTGTTAACCAAATCCATTATAATAAAGGATAAGGCGCATCATGCCTGGCGCCGTCAATCACAGTTGGCCTGCATGGACTTCCATCCGCCGTATGCAGGCTGTCTGCTGCTGATTGGAGAGGAGGGTGGACTTACAACAACATCCTGACCCCAACCACCACTATCACACGCACAGAAAGGCCTTTTGTTCCAACTGACAACATACTGGTACCTGTACCGAAGTGTGAAAGGAGCGTAATCATATCAAGAGCAGCTAACTGTGCTGCTGGTGTTCAGGCCCCAATTTATCTCCCTTTGAAACCTCCCAAACGAGGTGTTTTTGAATGTTCTTCATTTTTCTTTTCTTTCGTTTTGACCTCACAAAAGTGACAGCCCAGGAGAATAAGGTGCTGTCCGGGGTCCACCCTCATGATGGTTTCATGTCATCCTTTTGGTGGCACTCTGATTTATGTTTCTCACAAAAGGCAACTTTTGAACCAGCTAACCGGGTCTGAGGGCCGTATTTAATCACTCTTTTCCAAGAAATAGATCAATAGTAAAGAAAATATACATAAAACTTACACACGACGTACGACGGAGTATTAGGGCCAAACTAAGACAAAAAAAAATGGGAAATTACGAGAATAAAGTCATAATATAATAAGAATAAAGTCGTAAAATTACGAGAATAAAGTCCTAATGTTGCGAGAATAAAGTCGTAATAGAATAAAGTCGTAATATTATGAAAATAAAGTCGTAATATTACGAGAATAAAGTCGTAATATTATGAAAATAAAGTCGTAATATTATGAGAATAAAGTTGTAATATTATGAGAGAAAAGTTGTAATATTACGAGAATAAAGTCGTAATATTACGAGAATAAAGTCGTAATATTACGAGAATAAAGTCGTAATATTACGAGAATAAATTCGTTATATTACGAGAATAAAGACGTAATATTACGAAAATAAAGTCGTAGAGAATAAAGTCGTAATATTACGAGAATAAAGTCGTAATATTATGAGAATAAAGTCGTAAAATTATGAGAATAAAGTCGTAATATTACGAGAATAAAGTTGTAATATTACGAAAATAAAGTTGTAATTTATGGAGAATAAAGTCGTAATATTATGAGAATAAAGTTGTAATATTACGAGAATAAAGTCGTAATATTACGAGAATAAAGTCGTAATATTACGAGAATAAATTTGTTATATTACGAGAATAAAGACGTAATATTACGAGAATAAAGTCATAATATTATGAGAATAAAGTCGTAATATTACGAGAATAAATTTGTTATATTACGAGAATAAAGACGTAATATTACGAGAATAAAGTCGTAATATTACGAAAATAAAGTTGTAATTTATGGAGAATAAAGTCGTAATATTATGAGAATAAAGTCGTAATATTATTAGAATATAATTTATAACAACTCTAACAGGAAGATCAACTTCTCCCTGTGTTAAAATGAGGAATATTGAGCATCTTGTGAAGTTATATTTATATATTTATAATGTGTTTAGTATTACGTCTTTATTCTCGTAATATTATGACTTTATTCTCAAAATATTACGACTTTATTCTCGTAATTTTTTCGACTTTATTCTCATATTATTATGACTTTATTCTCGTAATTTCCATTTTTTTTTGTCTTAGTTTGGCCCTAATACTCCGTTGTACTATAGCAGATAAGTCTTCCAATTAAAATAGTTAAGGCAGGAATGTTTCTACTATCGTTGACGTTTTCATGATTGATCTCTGAGACTTTACAAAGTAGAACGCTAATGTCACATTGGTGGTTATATTCAAACAAAGGCCAAAAAACATTAAATTTGATAGTGTGAATATAGTTGCAACAACACACATCGGTCACTAACATCTCTTTCCAGTTTTGTTATATCTCCCAAGTGTTGGTTGTTTACCTTTTATCTTATAAAGAAAGAGAAAGTAGCTCCAGATTATGGCAGAGAGAGTTCAGTAAACCTAATGTGTTGGACCAAACACGGGTCACCGGGGGACAGGTGGCTTTGGTTTAAATATTTCTGGGTGAATATATCACAATGCATTTCCACATATTTATATGTATTGGCTCTTCGGTTTTTCTCTGGAGGTTGTTTCGTAACTCATCAAAAACAATAAAAAGCTGCTTGCTTCATATCATTCATGCTGACAGCGGTCTGCTGTTGGACAACATTCCTCCGCTGGAGTCAGAAAACAGATCGACCGCAAAGGGGCCGGTTTTTATACGAAGCCCGATGGGACAGTGAGATATGGGCAGAGCCTTTCACCAACTGTTGCAATCACTTTATTTAATTCTAGATTTCTAAGAGATCTATATTACTTTCCTTTAACTTCCATATTAAATAAATAGCGGGCAGAAGTTACCCGTTTATTTTGGGCAACAAAAACTGACTATGGTGGTTATTGTTTGTAAGCAGTGTTGTGCTAGTTACTGAAAAATAGTAACTAGTTACTTCATTAAAAAGTAACTCAGTTAGTAACTCAGTTACTTAGACCAAAAAGTAATGCGTTACTATGAAAAGTAACTTTTTAGTTACTTTAAATAAAAACATTATTTTAAATGCTCCCATTAATTCCCCTCTAGCCTTCATTTCAGCAGGTTCTGTATGGATTTACATTGTGCATCGTGTTCTGCATTCTAAACAGTCTCCCCGCTTCTTCACTTCCTGTGTCAATAACGTTGGTTGCTTAGCAACAAGCTGAGAACGGCCAATGAGCTTCAGCAGCAGCTCAGGAACGGGACTCTTTGATGAATCGTTCATTACAGTCTCAGATATAATCCATGGTGGCATGTCGGTTTATAAGAATCTTTTTGCCCACAAGAAAAAAGAGCGACAAAACGAACCATAACTATTTTCTTCTCTTGAAAAAACGCGGCTTTAGGAGAAAAAGACGCTACAGAGTCTGGATGCAGCGGCTCAGAAGAGCAGTGGAATACGTGCTGATCTCTGCAATTTGAAGCCTTGTATAATAATTGTAACGTTGTGAAACTCGCCTTCTCGTGGCTCATGACCGTCATGTTTTTTGAATCCTCACACACTACGTTTCCTCTGGTCTCCGCGTGTGGGGAAAAAAAGCTTCACTGTAGCCAGAAATAACGGAGTAACGCACCGTTTGGTAACGGTAACTGCGTTACTGAATTAAAAAGTAAAGCGTTAGAGTATTAGTTACCGCAAAACTAACGGCGTTACTGTAACGCGTTACTAAGGCTACGTTCACACTGCAGTTCCCAAGTGACCCAAATCTGATTTTTTGCTCATATGTGACTCAGATCTGATTTGTTTATGACAGTGTGAACAGCACAAGTCACATGGAATCTGATCTTTTCAAATCAGATTCAGGTCGCTTCCATATGTGGTTCTAAATCGGATACAGGTCTGATGTTTTGCAATGCGACCTCAGTGTGAACAGCCAGGTCGGAATTAATGCGACTTTGACGTCACTTGAGAGCGACCGTTGTCTTAATACTGCTCTGGAAGTGATCGGAAAAGGTCAAGACAAACATAATATATACCAAATATATACAATAATATAATATATACAAAATATACCCATGCACGCTCACTTCTGTTGCCTCCATGTTTACCGCCGTATGACGGCGTGCTGCGTGTGACGTCTTTGTTATTGTTCCTCTGCGCATGCGGGTCAGTTCAGGGCCGCGATGCGTTCACACTCGAGTCTGATATAGGACACATTTTAAAAGATAATGTGAACAACCACACAAAAAAATTGGATATGGGAAAAAAATCGGAATTGAGCATTAAGGCCTGCAGTGTGAACGTAGTTTAAATAACGCGTTAGTCCCAACACTGTTTGTAAGTCAAATCCCAGTTGGATCATTAGGTATCTGAAGTCCAACTGGTCAATCGAGAGCAAATAATGTTTTGCAGATATGCAAAACAAAATAATGATTCATCTTGAAATCATCTCCAAAATCCATCCGTCCATTAACTGCTGCGTATCCGGGTTGGGGTCTGAGCGGTGAGGTCCAGACCTGTTGGCCCGGCCGACTCTTCCAGCTTCTCCAGGAGGACACCGAGGAATTCTCAGAAGAACAGACGTTCCAGTGTTTCCTGGGTCTGCTTGGGGCCTTGCTCCGGTTGGATGTGCCAGAAACACCAGAAACACCAGAAACACCAGAAACACCAGAAACACCAGAAACACGTCCTCTGACCGGCGTCTAAACCGGAAACCTGAACCACCTCAGCTGGCTCCTTCAGTGTGGCAAAGCTCCGGCTCTGCTCCGGCTCTGCCCCGGCTCTGCTCCGGCTCTGCTCCGGCTCTGCCCCGGCTCTGCTCCGGCTCTGCTCCGGCTCTGCCCCGGCTCTGCTCCGGCTCTGCTCCGGCTCTGCCCCGGCTCTGCTCCGGCTCTGCTCCAAGCCCCTCCCGGGTGACTGAACGTTTCACCCTATCTCTCAGGAATAGTCCAGACACCATGTAGCATTTGCTGCTTGTTCTTTCACTCATTTATGACCATAAATAGTAGTAGTAGTAGTTTATTTGGTCGATCAGTTTCAATTTTTTTCATTTCATTTATTCCATTCATGGTATATATTCTTAATAATGTTGTACAAAATTCCATGAAGTACACATTATCACCATGAAAGAAAAGTAGCAGGAAGAAGAAAACTTATGATACCTGCCCCTCTCTGTTAATACAATTACATTGACTTACTGAACACCAATCTATCTATACACATATTTATAACAAGAAAACAAACAAAAATACCACTCTTCTATCTATTTTTTTCTCTCTCCTTCTTTTTTGTAGGCACTTATCTTTTCTTTTTTAAACTTTTGATTTATTTTCAATTGATACAATACATTGCATTTAATTTCCTTTTGTAGGAAAGAAATAATAAAAAAAAAGAAGTAAGGAATAAACCGACCAAAAGGTGTAGGCTGAAGCCTAAGCTTATTGTGCCTTTTACCCTTTTTAACTTTGTAACTTCATAGTTGATACTAATACAAGGACAAACAATCTACAACAACAGAAAAACACAGCAAAGTAAACACACATGCAAAACAAGAAGGAAGACAAATGTAAATATGACAGAAAAACCAAGTAAAAAACAAACAGAAGACGGATCTCAGAAAACCAACTAACAGAGAAAATAAATAATCAATGCTTAGAGGAAAAACAAAAAAAAAAAAATCTCTAGAAGAGTGAAAACAAAAGGAAACCAAAGAAAATCATTACATTTTTTGGTATATAAATATTAAATATTATTACAACAACAATTATTCTTATTATTGTAATCGTTTCATATAGTATGGAGCATAATAAATATATATATATATATATATATATATATATATATATATATAGTTTTATATCACACTAATGTTCTGTATCTTTCGATTATATTGGATTTATACATTGTTTTAAATGTATTTATTGAACTACAGTTTTTTTAATTCCTTATTTAGGCTTTTTCATATTTTAACTCCATATTTTAACTCCTGTAACCGATATAAATGAAGGTTTCAACATAGATTGAGCAATAAACAAACAATCTTGCCTTACAGCTCAACTCTCTCTTAACAGACCAGTAAATGTATAAAATAAATACATTTAAATAAATACACAGAGATTGTATCTGCCCACTCCCCTTGGATATAAAGATTCCCAGTTGTAACGGTTAGGGTTAGTAATAATGACATCTTACATGAGTGAAAGTGGCTCAGATATTCCACCTCCATGATGAATCATAAGTCTGGGTCTCCAGCTTGTTATTAGTCTATGTGATGTCATATTTTCATGACCCTGGACAGTTTGTACCTAATCCCATGGTTATAATCTCAAGGCTTGGTGGGACACGGAGACAAAGCTGTTTAAAGAATGTGATTCCTGGGAGTCTCTGGTGTGCAACTGTTTTCTGTAACAGAGACATAATATATACCGAAGCTCGGACCGATTGGAGACGGAGCGCGGTGAATTCAAGGTGAACATTTTTCTATTTGTCGAGCCGTTAAACTTTCAGGGTGCAGCAGAGATACAAGCGAAAGCAGAATAATTCACTCTTTTGTGTTGCTTTTGACTTAAATTTATCTAAGTCGAGAGCCTACCTGTCTCTGCTTGTGTCGGGTGAGTCAAGGCCCAAAAGGAGATGACACGTATTCTTGTAAACCCCCAATAATGTTTGAAGTTGAACTTCTGGAAGGTTTTGCCAGAATCTGCTGGTACAGATGTCCAGGAGGAAACTCAGAGGGGACAGGACTATGGAGCCAAATCAAGGCCAAAAGTTTTGTTAATTTGAAAATAAAGTTGAACCTGAAAATTCTTTTTTACAGTTTCAAATTTTTTTTTTTCAGTATGAGATCTTTTTATTTCAGTTTCAAATCTTTTTTTCAGTTTCATTTTTTTTTTTTTCAGTTTCACATCTTTTTTTTCAGTTTCACTTCTTTTTTTTTTCCAGTTTAAATTTTTTTTTCCAGTTTCGGACTTTTGGCCCCGATCTGGCGTGGGGGGCGTGGCATCAACTGAGAGGGGCGTGGCATCATGAGTGACAGCCAAAAGTGCGAAACTGAAAAAAAAAGATGTGAAACTGAAAAAAAAAAAGTTCTGAATCTGAAAAAAGATCTGATACTGAAAAAAAAATTGAAACTGTAAAAAAGAATTTTCAGGTTCAAACATTATTTTCAAATTAGCAAAACTTTTGGCCTTGATTTGGCTCCATACAGGACCGTCTCTTATGCTGCTCCCCAACCTTTAAAACTCATTTTTATTCTTTGGAGTCCAACCTTTATTGTTTGTATCAGTCTTATTGTGTTGAATTTAATTATTTTATTGTATATCTTCATGCTTTATGTTTCTCATAGTCTCTTATAGTTCTTAGTGATCACTTATGTGCAGCACTTTGTTTTAAAGCGCATTATAAATAAAGTTGGTACGGTAAAATCATACGTTTTTGTTGTCGGACGGTTAGGAGGTACGACGGAGTATTAGGGCCAAACTAAGACAAAAAAATTGGAAATTACGAGAATAAAGTCGTAAAATTACGAGAATAAAGTCATAATATTGCTAGAATAAAGTCTTAACATTACAAGAATAAAGTTGTAATTTATGAGAATAAAGTCGTAATATTATGAGAATAAAGTGGTAATATTATGAGAATAAAGTGGTAATATTATGAAAATAAAGTCGTAACATTACCAGAATAAAGTCGTAATTTATGAGAATAAAGTCGTAATATTATGAAAATAAAGTCGTAACATTACGAGAATAAAGTGGTAACATTACGAGAATAAAGTCGTAATATTATGAAAATAAAGTCGTAACATTACCAGAATAAAGTCGTAATTTATGAGAATAAAGTCGTAATATTATGAAAATAAAGTCGTAACATTACGAGAATAAAGTCGTAACATTACCAGAATAAAGTCGTAATTTATGAGAATAAAGTCGTAATATTGTGAGAATCTTCTCCCTGTGTTAAAATGAGGAATATTGAGCATCTTGTGAAGTTATATGTATATATCTATAATATATTTAATATTAAGACTTGATTCTCGTAATATTACGACTATATTCTCATTATTATGAATTTATTCTTGTAATTTCCTTTTTTTTTTGTCTTAGTTTGGCCCTAATACTCCGTCGTAAGGAGAAGATGCAACGACCTGTACAAAAGTTTGACATATGATTGTTTAAAAAAACAAACTTAACGTCTGTATTCCCGTTTTCGTTTCTCCTCATTTCACTTTCTCTTTTGTTTTGTTAAATTTTCATCTTATGCTTATATTTGGAAATATTTGCATATGCACACTTTTTTTCACTGACAGGGAGAGAAAGAGGGGAAAAAAACCTGCGGTATTATTGGTTGAGAGGGACATGTACATGCAGCTCCTGGCCTGAATACACTTCCTGGCGTGTGAAAGGTGAACAGGGGAGGGAGGAGAGGGATGAAGGGAGTGAAAGGTGGTAGTGGTGGCTCGGGGGGAGGTGTGGGGTGGTGCTCCCCCTCTTCTTCCTCCTTCCTCCCACCGCTGAAAGCCTTGTTTGCCATTCCTGCGAGTTGCCCCACTGAAAGGAGAGTCAGCGGGGGGGTGAGGTTGGTGTGACAATGAGCGACGGACGACCGCATCCGTGTTTGCCAGGTGTTCCCTCCGTGATTCTCACCTTGCACTCAGCCGTGGAGAGAGACAGAGAGAGAAAGAGAGGGGCAGAGGAAGGAGAAAAAAAAAAGGTGGCAGGAGTTAGGGAAGAAGGGAAGGGAGAGAAAGAAAGAGAGGGAGCACTCCAGCATGTGTGGGGAGGCATTGAGATGCAACACACACACACATTCATAGAAAAGCAGTGAGTGGAAAAAAAAAAAGCCCAAAGATCCCGCCATTCTTGCAGAGAGATAATCTGCAGCAAAGCTGCTGCACAGATGAGGTGTGTGTGCGTGCACTTGTGTGTGCATGCGTGCACTTGTGTGCGCACACATTTGTCTTCCCCAGGGTGTGTGCTGCTTTTATTTATTCAGCGCAGGTTCATGGCTTTTATGCACGCCATTATGCTCCAGTGATAAAGCGCTTTTCCACAGCCCATCAACAATGCCTTATCAAAGCCCTAATCACAGCCGGGTCTGCAAGAGCCTGCTTAACCTGAAAACTACACCACACCACCACTTTTTTAAGTCCCTCAAATCCGCCAGGACCCCCCAAGTCAGGTCAGCTCCAAATTTATGCATTACTGTAAATGCTATGAACAAACGGGGTACTGAACTACTTTTAAAACATGGCAAGAGGTCATAAATATAGATAATGGTCACAAATTAGACCTGAGACCCTGATCTGAGAAAGCTTTTGCACAGGAGATGCTTATCTCTCGAGGTCTTTTTTGCCCTCAGAATGGATTTTACTTGAAATTGCTAGCAGATGGCGAGTAGCTAAAAGAAACTTGTACTTTTGTTGTGATTGATGCTCTGCAGCTCCGTTCTCACCAGCCTTAAGAGGAATTGTCGGCACAATCTCGCAGCGGTAATGTTGTGCAGTTGCTCCAATGACAGAAGTGAAATTGGAGGGTTTTTTAAAAGGCCTCCAAAGTGGTGCCTGAGGTTCAGTTGACTGGGAAACGCTCTGTTTATTGACCATATTCACCACCACTGCCCAGCCTGAATTAAAACGTGGAGCCAGACGTCCCTTTTACCCCGACACACTTAATGAAAAAGTGCTTTTTAAAATCTTGAGGAACTCTGCAAACCCCCGGGGAGAGAAGTGAAGGATACGTGCTTAACATTGGGGAACAATAAAAGTGTGTTTTGTTTTTTGCAGGTAATCGTCTCTATCACTGAGTGATCACTTTCACTTTTTGTCCTGCAGTGCAGCAACAGCTGGTCTGTTCTTAACGCTGTTTTGGAGGCACGTTCAGGTGAATTACGAGCTCCGAACTTGATCTTAGGTGGAAGGTGCAGAGGCTTGTTGGAAAGCAGACGACTTTCAGTTTGCGGTTTGTTAGTTTTGAGATTAAGCAGCTGACAAGATGCGAATAGACCAGTTTATCTATCTTTGGTAACTGAGGGGAATCACCGAGATTCAGAGCTGTTACACAACCAGAGGGGAGCAGTTCCTAGATGTATTTGAGGGCAGAATGAGAATAAAGTCGTAAAATTACGAGAATAAAGTCGTAATTTATGAGAATATAATTCATGAGAACTCTTACAGGAAGAGCTTCTTCTCCCTGTGTTAAAATGTTGAATATTGAGCATCTTGTGAAGTTATATTTATATATCTATAATATATTTAATATTACGACTTTATTCTCATAATATTACAACTTTATTCTCAAAATATTACGACTTTATTCTCGTAATATTACAACTTTATTCTCAAAATATTACGACTTTATTCTCGTAATATTATGACTTTATTCTCGTAATTTTTACGACTTTATTCTCTTATTATGCATTTATTCTCGTAATTTCCATTTTTTATATATCTATAATATATTTAATATTACGACTTTATCGTCGTAATATTACAACTTTATTCTCAAAATATTACGACTTTATTCTCGTAATATGACTTTATTCTCGTAATTTTACGACTTTATTCTCATATTATTATGCATTTATTCTCGTAATTTCCATTTTTTTATATATCTATAATATATTTAATATTACGACTTTATTCTCGTAATATTACAACTTTATCTCAAAATATTACGACTTTATTCTCGTAATATTACAACTTTATTCTCAAAATATTACGACTTTATCCTCGTAATATTACAACTTTATTCTCAAAATATTACGACTTTATCCTCGTAATATTACAACTTTATTCTCAAAATATTACGACTTTATTCTCGTAATATTATGAATTTATTCTCGTAATTTCCATTTTTTTTGTCTTAGTTTGGCCCATCGTAAGGGAGGAGATGCTCCGGCCTGTACAAAAGTTTGACATATGATTGTTTAAAAAAACAAACTTAACTTCTCTATTCCCGTTTTCGTTTCTCCACATTTTGCTTTCTGTTTTGTTATTTTAATTTTCATCTTATGCTTATATTTGGAAATATTTGCATATGCGCACGTTTTCACTGACAAGGAGAGAAAGAGGGACAGAAGTCACAGAAGTTAATTTTATTAATCACAACCGTGTTTTGCATCATCCTGATTCACCCATTCTCGTGTTCCATTAAAAAGAAATAACCCTGCATTGCTTTGCATTATTTTGCATGGCTTTACATGCGACGTGTATAGACGCAGTTGTGCATCTGCGGTCATTACGGGTTCAATCACATCCTGCAACATATGTCAGGAGAATGAGAGCAACGATTTTAATTCAATCAAGTCTTAATTTGGATTATCTGATTTTCATAGTCAAATAACTTAAGCTTGCTCATAAACCCTTGCACTTCAAGCAATAAAATGAAAGCGAGGGCAAAATAAACAGGACAATTAGAGCGTCAGTAGTCTGAAGATCACGCTGGGTTCTTAACCGTTTCTGCTGAATCTGAGCGTGTCCGCAGCGCCACACGTGTCGGGTAGTCCTTGAGAGCATGATTCAATTACAGGCGACTTACTGTAAGACAAATACAGAAATAGACTGGTGGGCGGTGTTGTGTTTCACTCCGCGTACCCAAGGTCAGGAGACTGTAAAATAATATTCCCTTGTAAAGGGAAGGATGTATGTCTCTGCAAATGGGGCGTTGCTGACTTGACTGAAGAAGTGGGACTGCATGTAATCCAATTACAACTTGCAAAAATCTCTAAATGCCTCCGTCCATGTATCCGCTTTTTTATTCTTTTTTTTTGCATTAGGAGGTGTCCAGCCTGTATATGCCTCTGATGCATTCACACTAGGAATGGGTGATATTTTACCGTTCACGATAAACCGTCAAAAAGATTTCCCACGGTAAGAATTTGTCATCTCCCGGTAAAAACGATAAATTCCCGTTGAGGACGTACGTTTTTGTGTAAAAGCCGGATTAGAAAGAAAGAAAGAAAGAAAGAAAGAAAGAAAGAAAGAAAGAAAGAAAGAAAGAAAGAAAGAAAGAAAGAAAGAAAGAAAGAAAGGAAAGAAAGAAAGAAAGAAAGAAAGAAAGAAAGAAAGAAAGAAAGAAAGAAAGAAAGAAAGAAAGAAAGAAAGAAAGGAAAGAAAGAAAGAAAGAAAGAAAGAAAGAAAGAAAGAAAGAAAGAAAGAAAGAAAGAAAGAAGAAAGAAAGAAAGAAAGAAAGAAAGAAAGAATGAGCCTGAAAGAAAGAAAGCAAGATAGATATGAGCCAGAAAGAAACACTTCCCGTTGATGACGTTTTTTATATGTAACAAACATGGCGGATCTGAGAGCGAGGAGCTTGAGTCATTACAGTTTTGCAGTACAGGTGTACTAATTAATTGGTTTTTATTAATTAAATGTTATTGGTGTAGTTTAGTAGCATTTTAGTATCTTTTAGATCAGTGTTTTGGCTCCAAAGACTGAATGTGGTGATAGATTTATAGTTACAAAGGTGGAGTTGAATTGGTATTTTTTTTATCGTCATTTTTATCGTTATCTGGATAAATACCAGAAATTATCGTGATACATGATTTAGTCCATACCGCCCATCCCTAATCCACACATCCCATTGCAAAGCTCCCACACAGTCTATGAAGCACATAAAGATCCCAGTGGTCCCAGTGGCGCACAGATAGAGCAGATCTTATTCGGCTACATAGAAGACTAACTTTTAAAGATGTGTCATTCATTCTTTACAAGTGATAGGTATTGTTCATGTTTACTAATCTAGATATCAAGTTTCTCAAATTAAGATAAAATAGAATAGAGTTTTCTGCCATTTGTACAAGTTCAAACAAGCACATTGGAATTCTTGTGCGTGTCCTGAGTCGGTAGTAACCGCAATCAATAAACAAATAGTGCAGCACGTGATGCAATAAAAGACAAAAGGCTCAATATATATTTGTATTTTGTATTGTATTTGTATTTATTTATTTAGCACAATTTAAAAAATAGTGCAAGGAGGGAACGAAGCCCAGAGGGCTTGTACAAAGTTCCACTCCCATCATCTACTGTAAACAGAAAATTAAATGTTCAAAACTCTAATTATAAACATGAAAAGAAAACAAAGATACATAATAGAGAATACATAATATATATATATATATATATATATATATATATATATATATATATATATATATATATTTTTTTTTTTTTTTTTTTTCTTCCTATATATATTTTTCTTCCATATATATATATATATATATATATATATATATATATATATATATATATATATATATATATATATATATATATATATATATATATATATATATATACACACACAAATATACTTAAAACATACTTAAAGGGCACATTTGTAAATAAAAACAGAATGAAGACATCAATGAGGAGAGAAATATGCACAGACATGGATTTGGCCTGAGCTGCAGAGAATTAACATAAATATTGCACATGAGGTAGTCCCGTCTGCTCAGTTCAGTATCTGAGTGAGAGTGAGGCGTTTACCAGGCTGTCAGTGGCTGGGAAATAGTTTTATATTCAACAGAACACATGACACAACGTCAAAAACAAAAGTTTGAAGGTTTCAAGCTCTGCGTCAAACCGCGACTCCTCTTTAAATACCTTACAGAAAATCACTGTTTTCATGTTATTTTGCTTTAGTTCCACTGGATGCCATCAAGCATCCATTACCTCTCGAGCCATTTCAGCCGTTTTGACGTCATTGATTCCATCTATGAGATCGTTACTAAGAGCTGTGGGACTGAAAAACGATAATCTGGGTTTTTCTATGAATAAAATATTTTAGCAGGAGAGAGTAATAACCACATGTTAGGGCCTATAGGTCAAATTATTGAAGGTTCCTTTTCATGCTGCTGGATGATATTTTTTCTGTTTCTAATTCAGTTGAAATCAAGGGCATTTTAAAGAAATTGATCACATTCATGTTTTATAGATGGACATAGTTACAAGTCTGTTGAAAATGTATGAAAAACGTATAACCAATGTGGTTCGCTTAAATCAGGGGTCGGCAACCCGCGCCTCTAGAGCCGCATGCGGCTCTTTAGCGCCGCCCTAGTGGCTCCTGGAGCTTTTTCAAAAATGTTTGACCTTTTTTTTTTTTTTTTTTCCCTCTTTTTTTCTTTTTTTTTCTTTTTTTTCTTTTTTTCCTATTTTTCTCTTTTTCTTTTTTTCCTTTTTTCTCTTTTTTTTCTTTTTCCCTTTCCTTTTTAATCTCGACATTTTGACTTTTTTCACAAAATTTTGAATATTTTCTCGACATTTCGACTTTTTTTCTGGGCATTTCGACTTTTTTCTCAACATTTCGACTTTTTTCTCATTTCGACTTTTTTCTCAAAATTGTACTTCAACATTAATCTTGACATTTCGACTTTTTTTTCTCGAAATTTTCGACTTTTTTCTCGACATTTTCCACTTTTTTCTCGACATTTCCACTTTTTTCTCGAAGTGCATAATGAAAAAATAAAATCTTCCCCCAGTTATAACTAATATAGAAACATGCAGCATGTGTTTCATTCATTCTAAGGCTTATACAAGGACTTTTATAGAAGATTTTTTGCGGCTCCAGACATATCTATTTTTTGTGTTTTTGGTTCAATACAGCTCTTTCAACATTTTGGGTTGCCGACCCCTGGCTTAAATAATCTCCTCACAGACCCAAAAACCTTCAAAATGGGTGCAAGTCATTCCTTCCAGATAATTATGAGGAATGTTGAGCTGATCTTAGCTGTCAGTCACCTGAGTTTTCAGTGGATGGAGGATTTTGGTAGTCTCAACGTTGCCGTGGCTCTTGACCCCCTGGATTCCTCCTCCCGCCGTAGTCCGGTGACCTTGCGGCTGCAGTGAGTAATGTGGCTCACGGGCGCTGACCCGTCACTATCCATTCCCAGCATCCCATCTCATCCATGAATGGCAGAATTCCCCCTCACCCTCCGGTCGTCGCCATGGAGACAGGCAGTCTGACCTGGAATGCTGTCGTTCAGCACTATTTTCACTCCTTTCACAGAAGAGTTGAAGGTATCAATTAGGGTAGTACCTGCCACCTCATCCCCCCCACCCCTCAGTCACATAACTCAAGCAATCGGAACTCAAGAAGACACCAATTTCACCAAATTCCACTTTCTCAATTGCAGGAAAACGCACTTAACTGATGGCCCCTCCTGACTTGAGAGGAGTCTTTGTTGTTGTGCCTTCACGTCCTTATCCCCCCCCCACGACTCCTCCTCTCACCTTCCTCTGGCCTGTCTCTCCTCCGTGACACATAACAAGCTAAGAGCGCACCTTTCCTCCACCGGGCCGGCAGGCCCTCAACAGGCGAGCCTTTGACGAGCCCCGGGCCTCCCCGGGCATCTTAAGGGCCGTTTTTCCAGGGTCAAAGACCACGAGGGGAAAGTGTGTAAATGATACCTGATGCATGTAAGAAGGTCATTTGATAGGCAGACATACTATCAGCACTTCAGGACTACTGTGATGTAAAGAGCAGAGTTTTAAGCTCCATGAATCCCTCATAGATGTGGAGGTTAAGTCGTTTTCATGACGTTCTCCAAGATTTTAGGCCCAGTCCCAATCCCCCCCCAGTCCTACTTTTCAGTCCTACCCCTAAATTCTGCACGTTCCCATGAGGGTAGTGGTGTCCCAATTCCTCTTTGCATGTAGGGCTAGTGGACATAACGAGGGCTAGTGTGTATGAATCTAGCCCTTCAGAGTGAGGGATTTCAGATACTGACTCGCCGACCGAGGGCTAGAGAAATTTCCCAGAATGCTTTACGTCATCATTTGCAGACTGAATGAAACAAAAAAACATGGCGGACATTTCTTATTTTTTAGTGAATAAAATCAATATTTTGAGTTAGTTTCCGCATAAAAATTCGTTTTGATTACATTTCTAGTGAGAAATATATATTTTACTTTCATAATATTCACTCAGTGAATGTACATAATCACTCGCTTGGTCGTTGTTGCGTTGTATCTTCAGATCTCGCCAGAATAAAGGCTGATTTATGGTTCCGCGTTACACCAACATAGAGCCTACGCCGTAGGCTCTGCGTCGAATTAACACGGAACCATAAATCAGCTCCCGAGCCGGCAGGCTGTTCTCATCCCAAAAACGTCGGAGCAAATTTGTTAACAGGCGTTATTTGGATAAACTGAGCCCAGGTTGGGGATCTTAACGGTTACTTTTACGCCTGAAAAAATATTAAAACTTAATAAAGTGGCATATTAACAGCACTACAGTGGAAATTAAAACAGCTTTTATCTCTGGGCTTCCTGATATGGTGTGACGTATGTGCAAACGTAACTACGCAGTCGCTTACGTACCCGAACGTAAACCATGCAGTGACGTAGCAAGTGGTGTCTCAATCCCTAGGGAACATTACAAGGGCCCTACGCCTGTGGTTTCATTTTTAGAGCTAGTGGTAGAAAGTAAGGGGTGTATTGGGATTGGCCCTTACTCTTGTTTGATCACCGTCTCGTCTTCTCAATTGTTACTTTCTTGAGTCTCTTAGTCACCTCTGGTGCAATTTCTGTTATAGTTCTGTAAGTTAGCTCCTGCATTGCTCATGGTGTCATGGGGCCGTAAGACGACCGGGACGGCACTCCATAGGCTAGCTTTGGCTGATAGTAGGGACAGCTGCTTCAACGAATCAAATAATCCTTAGTATTAAATAGAAACTGATTATAACACAAACTCCTCGGTCTTGCTTTAACTTAAACTCTGCTCGTGGCCTGAATAGCAAGGTAACCAGGCATAGTTTTCCGTTGCCGCCCCCAGGCCCTAGAATAAGCTCCTGCCGAGATGCGACTTAGTTCTGACCTCAGCATTTTTAAATCTAGGCTAAAAACCCAACTCTTTTTTATTTTTTTTACGAACAGTCCTTTATTAATATATTTCTGCACATATAAATGAAATAGCTTCAGTTTGTCTGTAATCCCTATTGAAAGCATCACTTATGTTGGATGACATTTTTGAGTCTTTTCAGAGGCTTAAAAAACCATCCAGGTTAATTCAGTTGACTGCTAATATTGGTTGCCAATTGCTGCAAAGATAATATTTTACCTCAACTCAAAAATGCTTTGGTTCATGTTGTTTTGGTCCCAAACAAAAAAATTGCACACCTCGCCTTCTAAAAATAGGGTTGATTTACCGTTCCTTTAATGCAAACCGTTTTTTGTATTTCACGTCGGCGACACATTCAGAAAAGTTGGGACAGAGAAGCATTTTAACACTTTACAATGTTGCTATTTCTCCTTTAGACAATCACATTCTCCCTGTACACACAAAACCCAACTATTTAAGACGGATTTTAACACCCAGTAGTGTGATGAAACTTTCATCCTATTATATTTTGTTGTATTTTATTGTTTTCAATTGTTCTTATTTGTCCTCCTTTTTATCTATTACTTGTTGTAAAGCACTTTGGCCCATGAAAGGCTGTTGGAAAGTGCTGTATAAATAAAGTACATTCCATTACATCATGAATGACACGTGGCCACCGCGTTAGCTGATCATGCAGGAATCTTCTTATATTTTATTTTTATGTGCAAAACAGACGGGGCATTATTTTCAGAAAAATGCTCTATAATTTAATTTGTTTGAACTGTTCGTACAAACATACACGTGCAAAGGAAAGGACAACAAGCCACAACACATCAGCACTTGGAAGAATGAAGCGCTCACATCTGGACTGGCTTCAAGGGTTCACGCTGCGTACATGTGTCACAAACACACCTGCATTTATACCCTGTTTCTTTCTCCATATTCATTTCATCCAGTTCAGTCCAGTGATACTGTATTCCTTTTACAATTGGAAATTATAATCGCAGTAACTGTGATTATTTAAAGGGGACCTATTATGGCATCTAATCCCTATTTTAACCAGGACTTGAATGTCTTAAAAACAACCTTTTGATTGTTTTTGCTAAGTAATTAGAAATTCAGCCTCTAAACCATGTCTTTATCTTCCCATTCTCTAACCTCATTATCTATGCGGGATTCTGAGTGGGCGGGGCTATGATAATGAGGCTCTGTGCTGATTGGCTGCCTGAATGACGTGATACACCGCTACGAAAAAATGTCGGAAGCTCCGGCCGGCGGAGTTACACCGTGTCCTAACTGCATGCGATAAGAGCGAGCGTCAGCGACAAAATCAATTCCCTCCATCCATTTGCTTTATTTTCTATTGGACTGTCCTAACTGGCTGCGCGCTGTGCCAAAGAAACTATACAGAAAATAGCGCATTACCGTTACTGCCAATGGTATGAAATGGTATACACTTCCGGTCTCCTAAGTGGGCGTGGTCGCCCCTCTCCCCACATCGTTTTGGAACATACAACACTAGATACAGTACAACTTTCTTCCAAAAATACTTAAATAATAAAAATAACAGTATTATTAAGCAAAGAAGCAAGTTTTATTTTAGTTTTAAACTTCATTTTATCCGATGGGAAAACGATCAGAGCCAAATCTCGCGAGAGTGTGTTGCTCAGACAGAGACAGGTCTCAAACAAAGTTAATTTTCTCCTAATCTGTCGGTCTGAAAATTGCCATTTTGGTGTCAGAATGTTCAGAAGGTTTGTGGCTTTTGAAAAATGTGTCCCATATTTACTTAGGTTACTATGGGGCGAAGGAATTGTTAATAATCTGTGCTCACGTTCACTTTTCCCATAGGACTCAATAGACTCAGGACCTACTTCCTGTCTCCTAAAGGGGCGTGGCAGTCACGTGACACAGATACAGGAAACCGAACCGTAGTGGGCTGTAGAGTTTATTGAACGTCTCTGGCTGCGCCGTTTTGAGCTGAACATTTGTCGGACGCCCTGCTTCTATTTTCTTCCTTCACTCGCGTTGAAAGCCGGTTGAAAGCGCTGTAGGAAACGGTCATGGATGAGGAACGGCTGATCCAGTTAGTTGAAATGAGAAGTTATCTCTATGATTCCTCCTCATTTCACTACAAAAACCTCAATAAAGTGGCAGCTGCTGGAGGGAGATGGACAGAGAGCGTCCGATGTCACGCAGTGCTACGATAGTCGGACGCTCATGCAGTTACACGGTGTTTAGTTGTGGGCGTGGTTTGCTTTTTGGTTACGTAACGAAAATGCGCAGAATCTTATTGGCTCATAGAAGCCACATCACACTGGACGGCTCATCCGGGCGGCTGTACAGACACTGCAGAATTTGGTTGCTTTCCTCCTCTGAGTTGGCAGGCTGAGGGGAGACCACTTTATATATGTTAAAGCAAGAGAAAATGTGTTTTTCATAATAGGTCCCCTCAGGCGAAAGACACTATTGTTGCATTGCTGTGTTACGAAGAGGATGCTAAGTGTTGTCCATTTAAGGTTTCATTTTATGCAACATCCTTCTTTACCCAAACAGGAATGGGGAGAGTACAGACCCCTGTGGTGCTCCTGTGCTGCTGGCCACCTGGCCAGACACGGAAACCATGCACACGGAAACCATGCAAGCTGTGGTCTCTTTGTCAGGTAGCCAGTAATCCAGGTGAATGTGGAGCCGTCCACCTGTGTCTTCTGGAGTTTCTTACACAGTAAAACAGGCTGAATACATTCACTGGAGAACTCAAAGAACATGATTCTCACTGTAGGTGTACGTCTTCAACCTCACGATGATGATGATGATGATGATGAATGAATGAATTTTTATTTCGAACATGTATATAAAATGAAAGTAAAAATAATAATAAAAAAGATAAACATTTACATCTTCATATAAACATATGTTTGAAAAAAAGGAGTAGGAAGAAGTGTAGACTTTTTGCTAGTTCCTACCCCTTTATAACACTATGGATTTACATTATTGCTATTATTATATCTACACAATATCCATATAAATATAATCTATATACACTACCGTTCAAAAGTTTGGGGTCACCCAAACAATTTTGTGTTTTCCATGAAAAGTCACACTTATTCACCACCATACGTTGTGAAATGAATAAAAAATAGAGTCAAGACATTTACAAGGTTAGAAATAAGGATTTGTATTTTAAATAAGATTTTTTTTACATCAAACTTTGCTTTCGTCAAAGAATCCTCCATTTGCAGCAATTACAGCATTGCAGACCTTTGGCATTCTAGCTGTTAATTTGTTGAGGTAATCTGGAGAAATTTCACCCCGCGCTTCCAGAAGCAGCTCCCACAAGTTGGATTGGTTGGATGGCACTTCTTGCGTACCATACGGTCAAGCTGCTCCCACAACAGCTCAATGGGGTTCAGATCTGGTGACTGCGCTGGCCACTCCATTACCGATAGAATACCAGCTGCTTCTGCTCTAAATATTTCTTGCACAATTTGGAGGTGTGTTTAGGGTCATTGTCCTGTTGTAGGATGAAATTGGCTCCAATAAAGCGCTGTCCACTGGGTATGGCATGGCGTTGCAAAATGGAGTGATAGCCTTCCTTATTCAGAATCCCTTTTACCCTGTACAAATCTCCCACCTTACCAGCACCAAAGCAACCCCAGACCATCACATTACCTCCACCATGCTTAACAGATGGCATCAGGCATTCTTCCAGCATCTTTTCATTTGTTCTGCGTATCACAAACGTTCTTCTTTGTGATCCAAACACCTCAAACTTGGATTCATCTGTCCACAACCCTTTTTTCCAGTCTACCTCTGTCCAATGTCTGTATTCTTTTGCCCATCTTAATCTTTTCTTTTATTGGCCAGTCTCAGATATGGCTTTTTCTTTGCCACTCTGCCCTGAAGCCCTGAATCCCGCAGCCGCCTCTTCAGTGTAGATGTTGACACTGGTGTTTTGCGGGTACTATTTAATGAAGATGCCAGTTGGGGACCTGTGAGGCGTCTGTTTCTCAAACTAGAGACTCTAATGTACTTATTTTCTTGCTCAGTTGTGCAACGTGGCCTCCCACTTCTTTTTCTACTCTGGTTAGAGCTTGTTTGTGCTGTCCTCACCAGAGTAGTACACACCGTTGTAGGAAATCTTCAATTTCTTAGCAATTTCTTGCATGGAATAGCCTTCATTTCTAAGAACAATAATAGACTGTTGAGTTTCAGATGAAAGTTCTCTTTTTCTGGCCATTTTGAGCGTTTAATTGACCCCACAAATGTGATGCTCCAGATTTCAATGTGACCCCAAACTTTTGAACGGTAGTGTAAATACTCTGTTAACATGCCTATTATTACATATTTATCCATATAAGTATATAGACAATATAAATATTACATAAATGTTATATCAATATCTAGAAAATACAACTATTATATACATCTATATAAATATACACTATATAAACTACATAAATATCCCTATAAATATATATGTGCTACATACCCAATAAATATATAACATATATTACATAATTTCAACTATCCATCTCAATAGATAATATATACTACATAAATATCTAAACATATCTTAAGCAAGTATAATATACCATTTTTCCCCACCTTATTTGTTTCTCACACTCCCCGTCAACCCATTTCCTTTTCCATATACCTGTTTATAAATATTATCTTAGGGAAAATGTTTTTGATGATGAGCAAACTGCAGTGGGCCCTGAAAGGTGCTTGTATTCTTATGTATGCTTATTATAGAGAACAGTTTTAGGTGTTGGTCGTTGTGTTTGCTGTGGTGATCAGTCGGTGGTCTCTTTGCTTTACGTTTCTCAGGGAGATACAGAGTTTACGAGGACAAACGTTTGCTTTGTGGTAAAATTAAAGTGTAAAAACATAATAAGGATCGTCCAGGGCAGCCGTTGTCTGCGCTTTTCACAGTTTCTTTTTAATACTTGTGTTTCACCATCTTTGTGATGAAATCAGTAAATAAAACTCAAGCAAATGAACAGATCACAAATGTGCAATTTAGAAAACTTCCCAAGTTTATTGAAAATATGTTGTTTTCTTCTCGTTGAACTACTAACTTTATATGTCCTAGGGAGAACATTTGGCTTTATCTGTTTTAACTGTGAAAAAGCAATAATTAATAAGTGCGTAATCCTTACATCTGCACCCCGCAATTACTGCGCTGGCCCGTGTGTGTTTACCTCAGGTGATTCACAGTCGTGCTGTGAAACGGTGCCAGTACATCCAGAAAGCCTTTGAGCTGTGTAGCTGCTTGTGCACTTACAGCAGTGCTTTGGTTTTCAATCTCTCCATCATCACCGGGAGACATTCTTCAACACACAGAGGAGGAAGCGCAGTGTGTAATTTGCGCTGTCTGAAGGAATTATTCAACATGGCTCAGCTGCTCCGAATTTGACGCGAAGTCCCTAAAAAAAGATCCAGCGATTTAGGAAAAAGAGGTCAGTGATCACCACATAAATCACCTCGCTGTGGCAAAGAGATTGCCCAGAAGCAGATGTGTCTTTGGCATTTGGCACAGGATTGCTCTACCGGACTTTTTTTCCTTTTTTTTTTTTTTTTTTTTTTTTTTTTTTAACACACAAAAAAAAAAAAAAAAAAAAAAAAAAAAAAGAGGGCCCAACCCTCAGACCATAAACATGTCCCTCCTCAACCCCAGAACGGAGGCAAAACGTGCCTCCCTCTCTCTGGCCCTCCTTCCTTCTCTCTGTTTCAACACATCCCTCTCTTGACTTCCTTCCTGCCCCACCCATTGAATTTTAATACCTGCCTGTCATGTTTTCTTCTCTTTTTTTCCCTCTCTCTTCCCCCCCTCCTTCTCCCAGACCCTTGCTGCGCATCTAGTAATTATCAGAGCACTGAAAAAACCCTTTCATTTAAAAGGATTGGCAATTATCTCAGTGGAACACAATAAAAGGGCTTCCCCTCAAGAGGAAGGGGAAGTTTGAGCTGTGGTACGCCGCTGCATGTCGCACCGCTTTCCTCTTGAAGTGGGAGCAGAGGTGGAGGTCCTGTAGGAGGTGTAGTTTTTTTTTCCCCCTTTCTTTTCACCCTTATCTACTCTAGCTCAAATATTTGTTAATCAAAGACTAGGCTGGGGGGGAAACAGTGAGGGTCTAGTGAGCGGGGCTTTACTTGCCAGAGATTGCCAGTGTTCCTCCTTGTTGTTAAGTTGCTACACTTAAAATATATGAACGCACTTCAGATTGGGAAAAGGTCGAAATAGCTACCTTTTTAAGCAGCTCTGATTTAGAGCCTTGGCCTACTGTTCACCTCCAGGGGAAATCTATAAACTTGTTCAACCCATTGTAAATAACACTTTTATGGCGCTGCGGGGAGAGTTTGATCCACAACACCTCATTGGAACCAACGCGGCCGTTGGGGTGGATCGGTCGGCCTTGGCCGTCGCTTCAGAGCGGCGGCGGCGGCAGCAGCAACGATACTGTGACAAAGCACACAAAAATGTAAATGAGCATAAAGTTGTAAAAATCTACTATTCGGGGGAACGTGTGGAAAAGAGAGACTGTTGAGTTTGGCAAAGTGGGCCGTCTGTAGTGTTTGAGGCTGTGTAAAAGTAGAACGTGCTCGAGTTAGATCATAGAGCACACGCTAAATGTGTGATCTCTTAACCAGATGTGATAATGAGGCCGGTTAGCAGCAGTAGCGGCCGGCACTGATCGAGGCAGCAGTTTATTATACGGAGAGGCCGGATACGTTTTAATTCGATCTGAGAGGTCTCCCCAGTTTTATGCTCGGATGGCTATCGTCCTCTAGGAAGGGTTTGTCACATAAGGGGACATCATGTCAGGTACCGCTTTGGCATGTACCATTTTCTACAGCAGGTCTATCTATTGCAGGGGTCGGCAACCTGCGGCTCTAGAGCAGCATGCGGCTCTTCAGCGCCGCCCTAGTGGCTCCTGGAGCTTTTTCAAAAATGTTTGACCTTTTTTTTCCTTTTTTTCTTTTCTTCTTTTTTTCCTTTTTTTCTCTTTTTTCTTCCTTTTTCCTTTCCTTTTTAATCTCGACATTTCGACTATTTCCTCGACATTTCGACTTTTTTCTCAACATTTCGATTTTTTTCTTGAAATCTTGACTTTTTTCTCGACATTTCGACTTTATTCTCGACATTTTGACTTTTTTCTAAACATTTTGACTTTTTTCTTGA